>NW_028160534.1:40000-56169 GCF_964263955.1 Coregonus lavaretus | reverse complement strand
TGTCTCAATTGGCCCAGAGAGAGGACAGGGACAGCCACCAACTAGTTGTCATCATAGTGTTACAGTTAAGGCTGTGTCTCAATACAGTCCAGAGAGAGGACAGGACATCCACTAAACTAGTTGTCATCATAGTGTTACAGTTATAGGCTGTGTCTCAATACGGCCCAGAGAGAGGACAGGACATCCACTAAACTAGTTGTCATCATAGTGTTACAGTTATAGGCTGTGTCTCAATACGTCCAGAGAGAGGACAGTACATCTACTAAACTAGTTGTCATCATAGTGTTACAGTTATAGGCTGTGTCTCAATACGGCCCAGAGAGAGGACAGGACAGCCACTAAACTAGTTGTCATCATAGTGTTACAGTTATAGGCTGTGTCTCAATACGGCCCAGAGAGAGGACAGGACATCCACTAAACTAGTTGTCATCATAGTGTTACAGTTATAGGCTGTGTCTCAATACGGCCCAGAGCGAGGACAGTACATCTACTAAACTAGTTGTCATCATAGTGTTACAGTTATAGGCTTGTGTCTCAATACCTTCTCAATACATATCTTTTTCAGAGCTGATCTGATTGGTCAAAAGACCAATTGGTGAAATTTTTTTTAACACAGCCTGTTATCACTACTTTTGACCATTTGGAATGAAATCATGGGTTATAACGGCTTAATATTATTAATCATGGTTATAACGGCTTAATATCATTAATCATGGTTATAAACGGCTTAAATTATTAATCATGGTTATAACGGCTTAATATGATTAATCATGGTTATAACGGCTTAATATTATTAATCATGGTTATAACGGCTTAATATCATTAATCATGGTTATAACGGCTTAATATTCATTAATCATGGTTATAACGGCTTAATATGATTAATCATGGTTATAACGGCTTAATATTATTAATCATGGTTATAACGGCTTAATATCATTAATCATGGTTATAACGGCTTAATATTATTAATCATGGTTATAACGGCTTAATATGATTAATCATGGTTATAACGGCTTAATATTATTAATCATGGTTATAACGGCTTAATATTATTAATCATGGTTATAATGGCTTAATATTATTAATCATGGTTATAACAAATTAATATTATTAATCATGGATATAACGGCTTATTATGATTAATCATGGTTATAACGGCTTAATATTATTAATCATGGTTATAATGGCTTAATATGATTTATCATGGTTATAACGGCTTAACATTATTAATCATGGTTATAACGGCTTAACATTATTAATCATGGTTATAACAAATTAATATTATTAATCATGGATATAACGGCTTAATATGATTAATCATGGTTATAACGGCTTAATATTATTAATCATGGTTATAACAAATTAATATTATTAATCATGGTTATAACGGCTTAATATGATTTATCATGGTTATAACGGCTTAATATTATTAATCATGGTTATAACGGCTTAATATTATTAATCATGGTTTTAACGGCTTAATATGATTAATCATGGTTATAACGGCTTAATTTTATTAATCATGGTTATAACAAATTAATATTATTAATCATGGTTATGACGGCTTAATATGATTAATCATGGTTATAACGGCTTAATATTATTAATCATGGTTATAACGGCTTAATATTATTAATCATGGTTATAACGGCTTAATATGATTAATCATGGTTATAACGGCTTAATATTATTAATAGGGCTGTCAAAAATAGCGCGTTAACGACGTTAATTAGTTGTTTGCTGTTAATTACGTCAATTTTTTTAGCGCATTTCACGCATGCGCAGTGTGACAAATTATTCAGGTCAGGAAAGTGGTTGGGAGCTAGAGGCGAGATGGAGCAAGGTGAGCAAAGTGGGCCTATTGACGGATTCAAATATAAAAAGAATGATGATGGTACAGTTAACAAGTACAAGGTTATTTGCAAGATTTGTAAGAAGGAGTTTCAATTTCACCGGAGCTGTTCAAGCTTGAAGTACCATGTCAACGCCAAACATGCGTTTGCTGGGCCGTCAGATTCAGCAAGTGGTTTGCGCCAGACCACGCTGAATGTTTGCAGGCAATTAACAAAATCAACCTCAGATAATTTGACCAACACAATAGCAAAATGGATTGCAAAGGATTGTAGACCCATTAGCATTGTAGAAGACTCAGGTTTCCTTGATATTTTGCAAGTGGCGTCTCAAGACTCATTCTATAAGCCACCGTCAAGAGCCACAGTTATGAAGAAAATCCACGAGCTCTATGAAAACGAAAAAGAAAAAAGGAAAGAGGTCTTGGCTCAAGTAAATCATATCGCCCTGACAGGAGACCATTGGACATCAGTGAGTAACAAACATATCTAGCCACTCCTGCAACCACTGTTCCCTGTGAACGACTTTTCTCAGTTGCAGGTCACATTGTGAACAAGAAAAGGTCAGCTTTACTTTCAGAAAATGTGAACAAGTTAGTTTGCCTCAGCAACTGGCTGAAAGATGATGAAGCTCAGTAGATTTGAAAGGTGATGTTCAAACAAAAAGACCAGTTTCAGTGCAACATGTTATAGTAGTTAGCAACTGGATTTTTGAGCAACTGGATTAAAGAATGGAGGAAAAGGTAAAAGATTGTTCTTTGGTTTGATTTAAAAGTTTTATTGAAAATGTTTTTTTCCACAGATGACTCAAATTGTGCAAAAATGTGGTAGGTCACTGTTATGATTTGACTACATTTATTGCTTTCTGTTCAATTGAATACTGTAAATTGTACATCCTGGTTAAGAGGAATGCCAAAGAGGAAGTGATGGAACATTACAAAGACAAATATTATGGTGTGTAGTATGTTTCAGCTTGATTTAAAACACCATTATTTGGCTGTGTTAATAAACAGACATAATATGAAAATTATGTATCTGTGTCCTGTTATTTATCTTTTGGTATGCATTTCAGAAAAAAAATGGTTAGGATTCAGGTGTAATTGCAAATAGTGATTAATCATGATTAATCCACTGAAAATTCGGATTAATTTGATTTAAAATTTTAATCATTTGACAGCCCTAATTATTAATCATGGTTATAACGGCTTAATATTATTAATCATGGTTATAACGGCTTAATATTATTAATCATGGTTATAACGGCTTAATATTATTAATCATGGTTATAACGGCTTGATATCATTAATCATGGTTATAACGGCTTAATATTATTAATCATGGTTATAACGGCTTAATATTATTAATCATGGTTATAACGGCTTAATATCATTAATCATGGTTATAACGTCTTAACATTATTAATCATGGTTATAACGGCATAATATGATTAATCATGGTTATAACAAATTATTATTATTAATCATGGTTATTACAGCGTAATATCATTAATCATGGTTATAACGGCTTAATATCATTAATCATGGTTATAACGGCTTAATATCATTCATCATGGTTATAACGGCATAATATGATTAATCATGGTTATAACAAATTATTATTATTAATCATGGTTATTACAGCGTAATATCATTAATCATGGTTACAATTGCTTAATACTATTTTAAATATTGTACAACCTATTAAGTAACAGGCAGAATCTAAGCCACACCCAAAACCATTAGTGAAGGTGCTGGAGGCAAAATGCAAAGCTTTAGAAACAGGAAAAAGACTTCCAGTCAGATGCACATTTCTTTATTAGAAGTTAAGCTTTGGGTCAGTCGACCTTCACCATAGCTTCTCCTATGAGGTGAAAATGTCTGAATCAAGGGTCTGGTCTCTGGTTGGTTTGGTTTCCAAGGTAACCATCAACAATATCTAGGCAGAAACAGACCGGCTGGTAGGCTAGGTCTCAGACGGAACACACTGGGCCTCAGTACAGAGGGGCTGGTAGGCTAGGTCTCAGACTGGGCCTCAGTACAGAGGGGCTGGTAGGCTAGGTCTCAGACTGGGCCTCAGTACAGAGGGGCTGGTAGGCTAGGTCTCAGACGGAACACACTGGGCCTCAGTACAGAGGGGCTGGTAGGCTAGGTCTCAGACTGGGCCTCAGTACAGAGGGGCTGGTAGGCTAGGTCTCAGACTGGGCCTCAGTACAGAGGGGCTGGTAGGCTAGGTCTCAGACGGAACACACTGGGCCTCAGTACAGAGGGGCTGGTAGGCTAGGTCTCAGACGGAACACACTGGGCCTCAGTACAGAGGGGCTGGTAGGCTAGGTCTCAGACTGGGCCTCAGTACAGAGGGGCTGGTAGGCTAGGTCTCAGACGGAACACACTGGGCCTCAGTACAGAGAGGCTGGTAGGCTAGGTCTCAGACTGAACACACTGGGCCTCAGTACAGAGGGGCTGGTAGGCTAGGTCTCAGACGGAACACACTGGGCCTCAGTACAGAGGGGCTGGTAGGCTAGGGCTCAGACGGAACACACTGGGCCTCAGTACAGAGGGGCTGGTAGGCTAGGTCTCAGACGGAACACACTGGGCCTCAGTACAGAGGGGCTGGTAGGCTAGGTCTCAGACGGAACACACTGGGCCTCAGTACAGAGGGGCTGGTAGGCTAGGTCTCAGACGGAACACACTGGGCCTCAGTACAGAGGGGCTGGTAGGCTAGGTCTCAGACGGAACACACTGGGCCTCAGTACAGAGGGGCTGGTAGGCTAGGTCTCAGACGGAACACTCTGGGCCTCAGTACAGAGCGGCTGGTAGGCTAGGTCTCAGACGGAACACACTGGGCCTCAGTACAGAGGGGCTGGTAGGCTAGGTCTCAGACGGAACACACTGGGCCTCAGTACAGAGGGGCTGGTAGGCTAGGTCTCAGACGGAACACACTGGGCCTCATTTGGGTTTAACCTGCAGTTTCTCACATTTACATTTACATTTTAGTCATTTAGCAGACGCTCTTATCCAGAGCGACTTACAGGAGCAATTAGGGTTAAGTGCCTTGCTCAAGGGCACATCGACAGATTTTTCACCTAGTCGGCTCGGGGATTAGAACCAGCGACCTTTCGGTTACTGGCACAACGCTCTTAACCACTAAGCTACCTGCCGCCCTCACAGCATGTGTCTGTCTGTGTGTGTGTGTGTTTGTGTGTGTTTGTGTGTGTGTGTTTGCGTGTGTGTGTGTGTGTGTGTGTTTGTTTGTGTGTGTGTGTGTGTGTGTGTGTGTGTGTGTGTGTGTGTGTGTGTGTGTGTGTGTGTGTGTGTGTTACATTAGTTACATTGAACCTATAGGCCACTAACCTGTCTGCTTCTTTCTCCACACCTTAATTACATTTTACATTTACAATTACGTCATTTAGCAGACGCTCTTATCCAGAGCCACTTACAAATTGGTGCATTCACCACAAATATTTATTTTTTTGGGGGGGTGGGGGTATTCCTTAAAGAGGTGGGGTTTCAAGTGTCTCCGGAAGGTGGTGAGTGACTCTGCTGTCCTGGCGTCGTGGGGGAGCTTGTTCCACCATTGGGGTGCCAGAGCAGCGAATAGCTTTGACTGGGCTGAGCGGGAACTGTGCTTCCGTAGAGGTAGGGGAGCTAGCAGGCCAGAGGTGGATGAACGTAGTGCCCTCGTTTGGGTGTAAGGTCTGATCAGAGCCTGAAGGTACGGAGGTGCTGTTCCCCTCACAGCTCCGTAGGCAAGCACCTTGGTCTTGTAGCAGATGCGAGCTTCAACTGGAAGCCGGTGGAGTGCGCGGAGGAGAGGGGTGACGTGAGAGAACTTGGGAAGGTTGAACACCAGACGGGCTGCAGCGTTCTGGATGAGTTGTAGGGGTTTAATGGCACAGGCAGGGAGCCCAACCAACAGCGAGTTGCAGTAATCATCTGATGCAGATAGAATGACATGCTAGAATCACTATGACACCTGTTGTTGTCTAGTCTGATGATACCAATGTCCAGTTATGATGCTAGAATCACTTTAACACCTGTTGTTGTCTAGTCTGATGATACCAATGTCCAGTTATGATGCTAGAATCACTATGACAGAAAATGTAATTCCTGTTCATTCGCCAGTTGTAATCCGCTGATCAGGTCCATTTACTGCTCACCGGGTTGGGATGAGAACGCCAGGTGTAAATCCTGTCAGATTAATGAGCATCCGGGTCACAGGTCACCAGTGTCCCAGCATGTTTATTGGCCCCGATAACGGTAAAGCCCCCGGCAACCTAAATAACGCTGCAACCTGTCAACCGCCTGATCTCCATGGCAACCACATGTGCGTGTTTGTGTGTGTGTGTGTTTGTGTGTGTGTGTGTGTTTGTGTGTGTTACAGAGAGACATTGACTAATGAAGGACTATGTTTAGATGCTCCTCACGACACCTGTAGTCCCAACACACACACACTACACACACACACACACTACACACACACACACACACATACACACACACACACTACACACACACACACACACTACACACACACACACAAAAACGCACATGTGGTTGACAGGTTTTAGCATTCATTAGGTTGCCGGGGGCTTTACCGTTACCGGGCCACCCAAAAGGCAAGGGCCGGCTCTGTATGGTGTGGGTACACAGACCCACAAGCCACTGCGACCCCTCATGATGAGTTCAGATTTTTTGCGGCCCCCACTCCCATCAATGTTGCCCATCACTGATAATGTGGAGAGGTTCCCATTTGGGACGCAGACCCGATATGAGAAAACATTAGATGTTAATCTACCCGGGCGGTTTTGATATTACCCCATAATCCTTTTAGAGACTGAAGGAACACAATAATATTTCCAAGATAACTAACTATTTCTGTTGCATGATGGATGAGTTTCTCTCTACCTCTCTCTCTGTCTGTTTTTCTCTCTGTCAGTTTTACATTCTGTCTGTCTCTCTCTGTCTGTTCCACTTTTCTTCACTGATGTGCCCCTCTCTCTCGCCCCTCTCTCTCGCCCCCCACTACCCCCCCTCTCTCTCTGCTACCCATCAGCTTGGGGGCATCTTCAGAAGATATTATTTAATGGGTTATAGAATGACACTATGTGCCTTTGAGAAAGAAACATTAATGCTTCAAAGAAACGCTGTTTGGATATTCACTCTCCCTTGGTGTTCAGATTCAGTTCGTCTTTAAACCAGTCAGAAGCAGAATTAGTGAAGAACCTTTCGGCTGCATCTCAATAGTCTAAAGTGGCTTCCTCTCCTCGTCTTCCTTCCTTGACAGTCAACGAATTGAGACACACCCTCCCTTTTGGCAGTTGTGATTTTTTTGTGGAGTCGTTCTACTCTGTTGAGAGAGAGAGAGAGAGAGGAAGATAGAGCGAGAGAGAGGAAGAGAGAGAGAGATGGAGAGAGACAGAGAGAGAGAGAGAGAGAGAGAGAGAGAGAGAGAGAGAGAGAGAGAGAGAGAGAGAGAGAGAGAGAGAGAGAGAGAGAGAGAGAGAGAGAGAGAGAGAGAGAGAGAGAGAGAGAGAGGGAGATTATTAGCACTCTCTTGAAGTGGGAAAAAGATAGACAGACGGTTGCACCTACACACACAAACACACATACACACACACAGCAGATTGGTCATAATTGACTATGCAGAGTCAAGATTGATTCATTACCGACTTTAAACGAGCTAATGTAACAAGGACAAACACACAAACACACACACACAGTTACATGGCTAATATAAAGTGGACTATTTTTAGTTCAGTCATTTAACCCTCACAAATGTTAGATGGGAGACTGTAGAGTAATTAGCCTGGGTTAGCAAGCCTATGGTTCCATCCCAAACGGCACCCTACTCCCTAGCTAGTACAATACGTTTGACTATAATAGACATTAGTTTAACCAAGGCTGGGCCCCAACGGGAATCGGACACATGATCCTGACATCGGAAGCACCCTGTCCTACCAACTGAGACAACCACAGGACTGAGACAACCACAGGACTGAGACACAACCATAGGACTGAGACACAACCACAGGACTGAGACAACCACAGGACTGAGACAACCACAGGACTGAGACAACCACAGGACTGAGACAACCACAGGACTGAGACAACCACAGGACTGAGACAACCACAGGACTAAGACAACCACAGGACTGAGACAAACACAGGACTGAGACAACCACAGGACTGAGACACAACCACAGGACTGAGACAACCACAGGACTGAGACAACCACAGGACTGAGACAACCACAGGACTGAGACAACCACAGGACCACATACCGAACAAAATCGTCATCAGAACGTCAGAATCCCACAGTCATTCCTCCGTCCTGAAAGTGAGCTATCTAAACGTAGCGTTACCATGCCAACTCTATAACGTAATAATATCTGGTTAAATTCCAGAACGGGTTCTGGTTAGATCATTACCCTGACAACATTGACATCTAGTGGCCAGTCGTTGTCAGTGCACAACCTCTGGTAAAGAAGAGCGAGCCATGCATGGTATGACCCGACTTGGTTCCAACCTCTCTGTTCTCCCAACATGGACATCTCCCATGCGTGGTGTGACCAGGCTGATATCATTTCTAACTGTTGTGTCACAAAAGTCTAAAAGGAAGTTTTAAAGGAACACTGGTTTTACCAGACAGAAATGTAGATCTAGAATAAGGGGTGGGCAACATCCAGCCCGCGAGCCTGATATAGAATTGGCCTGATATAGAAGGACCACAGAAGTAAAAAAACAAACATGTGCTTTAGTGCCACCTACTGGACATGAAGAACATTACTTTTTCTCCCAACATAATGTGATTGATTTTGTGTTGCCAAAATGCACCAAAATCCATAAATATGCAGAGTAGTATTTCATTAGAAATAGTAGATTCATTACCATAACCTTTTCAATGTTGAGTTCAAATTCAAATAAGTTAGGCCAATCAGTGAGCAGACAGACACACACATCAGCACCCTGCACCACTTGTCCATCTATCTAATCAGGCCTTTATGACCTCACAGAGAGACACATGGAATGGTACCGCATCATAACACACGTTGCCCCTGGATACAGAATGGCTCATGTTCTAGAATGCAGTTACAGAGTCCTGTTCTAAACTGAAAGCTAGGTATAGTGTGCAGTGGGTAACACTAGTCTGGCATGGATAAGTGAAGCAAGCAACACTTCCAAAAAGGAGAAGATGAGCGAGAGGTTATGGTGGTTTTTTAGGCCAAGATGGAAGTGTAAACAGAGAGGTAAAGGAATATCAATATAGAGAAATATAGAGTTGATTAGAGAAAGAGAAAGGTAATGTTCGAGAAAGAGAGGAAAGATGATAGTATTTTAGAGAGACAGGAAAGATGATAGTAGTTTAGAGAGACAGGAAAGATGATAGTAGTTTAGAGAAAGAGAGGAAAGATGATAGTAGTTTAGAGAAAGCAAGATAATGTATGAGAGTTATTCAATGATTATAGTAATGTTGTCATTTCAGCTAACATGTAGTCAGTTGTTAGTTAGTTAGGTCACTATAGCTATGGCTGAATATAGAGATAATATTGATCATCTTTCCTGTGTAGTTAGTTAGTTAGTTAGTTAGTTAGTTAGTTAGTTAGTTAGTTAGTTAGTTAGTTAGTTAGTTAGTTAGTTAGTTAGTTAGTTAGTTAGTTAGGTCACTATAGCTATGGCTGAATATAGAGATAATATTGATCATCTTTCCTGAGTAGTCAGTTGTTAGTTAGTTAGGTCACTATAGCTATGGCTGAATATAGAGATAATATTGATCATCTTTCCTGTGTAGTTAGTTAGTTAGGTCACTATAGCTGTGGCTGAATATAGAGATAATATTGATCATCTTTCCTGTGTAGTTAGTTAGTTAGTTAGTTAGAAGGATAGAAGGATTACTTTATCCTATCCCAGGTGTTCCTTAAAGAGGTGGGGTTTCAAATGTCTCCGGAAGGTGGTGAGTGACTCCGCTGTCCTGGCGTCGTGAGGGAGCTTGTTCCACCATTGGGGTGCCAGAGCAGCGAACAGCTTTGACTGGGCTGAGCGGGAACTATGCTTCCGCAGAGGAAGGGGAGCCAGCAGGCCAGAGGTGGATGAACGCAATGCCCTCGCCTGGGTGTAGGGACTGATCAGAGCCTGAAGGTACGGAGGTGCCGTTCCCCTCACTGCTCCATAGGCAAGCACCATGGTCTTGTAACGGATGCGAGCTTCAACTGGAAGCCAGTGGAGTGTGCGGAGGAGGGGGGTGACGTGAGAGAACTTGGGAAGGTTGAACACCAGACGGGCTGCGGCATTCTGGATGAGTTGTAGGGGTTTAATGGCACAGGCAGGGAGCCCAGCCAACAGCGAGTTGCAGTAATCCAGACGGGAGATGACAAGTGCCTGGATTAGGACCTGTGCCGCTTCCTGTGTAAGGCAGGGTCGTACTCTCCGAATGTTGTAGAGCATGAACCTGCAGGATCGGGTCACCGCCTTGATGTTAGCGGAGAACGACAGGGTGTTGTCCAGGGTCACGCCAAGGCTCTTCGCACTCTGGGAGGAGGACACAACGGAGTTGTCAACCGTGATGGCGAGATCATGGAACGGGCAGTCCTTCCCCGGGAGGAAGAGCAGCTCCGTCTTGCCAGGGTTCAGCTTGAGGTGGTGATCCGTCATCCATACTGATATGTCGGCCAGACATGCAGAGATGCGATTCGCCACCTGGTTATCAGAAGGGGGAAAGGAGAAGATTAGTTGTGTATCGTCAGCGTAGCAATGATAGGAGAGGCCATGTGAGGATATGACAGAGCCAAGTGACTTGGTGTATAGGGAGAAAAGGAGAGGGCCTAGAACTGAGCCCTGGGGGACACCAGTGGTGAGAGCACGTGGTGCGGAGACAGCTTCTCGCCACGCCACTTGGTAGGAGCGACCGGTCAGGTAGGACGCAATCCAGGAGTGAGCCGCGCCGGAGATGCCCAGCTCGGAGAGGGTGGAGAGGAGGATCTGATGGTTCACTGTATCAAAGGCAGCAGACAGGTCTAGAAGGACAAGAGCAGAGGAGAGAGAGTTAGCTTTAGCAGTGCGGAGAGCCTCCGTGACACAGAGAAGAGCAGTCTCAGTTGAATGACCAGTCCTGAAACCTGACTGGTTTGGATCAAGAAGGTCATTCTGAGAGAGATAGCAAGAGAGTTGGCTAAAGACGGCACGCTCAATAGTTTTGGAAAGAAAAGAAAGAAGGGATACTGGTCTGTAGTTGTTGACATCAGTGGGATCGAGTGTTGGTTTTTTGAGAAGGGGTGCAACTCTCGCTCTCTTGAAGACGGAAGGGACATGGCCAGCGGTCAAGGATGAGTTGATCAGCGAGGTGAGGTAGGGGAGAAGGTCACCGGAGATGGTCTGGAGAAGAGAGGAGGGGATGGGGTCAAGCGGGCAGGTTGTTGGGCGGCCTGCAGTCACTAGTCGCAAGATTTTATCTGGAGAGAGAGGGGAGAAAGAAGTCAAAGCATAGGGTAGGGCAGTGTGAGCAGGACCAGCAGTGTCATTAGACTTAACAAACGAGGATCGGATGTCGTCAACCTTCTTTTCAAAGTGGTTGACAAAGTCATCCACAGAGAGGGAGGAGGAGGGGGGGGGGGAGGATTCAGCAGTGAGGAGAATGTGGCAAAGAGCTTCCTAGGGTTAGAGGCAGATGCTTGGAATTTAGAGTGGTAGAAAGTGGCCTTAGCAGCAGAAACAGATGAAGAAAATGTAGAGAGGAGGGAGTGAAAAGATGCCAGGTCGGCAGGGAGTTTAGTTTTCTTCCATTTCCGCTCAGCTGCCCGGAGCTCTGTTCTGTGAGCTCGCAATGAGTCATCAAGCCACAGAGCTGGAGGGGAGGACCGAGCCGGCCGGGAGGATAGGGGACACAGGGAGTCAAAGGATGCAGAAAGGGAGGAGAGGAGGATTGAGGAGGCAGAATCAGGAGATTGGAGGGAGAAGGATTGAGCAGAGGGAAGAGATGATAGGATGGAAGAGGAGAGAGTAGTGGGAGAGAGAGAGCGAAGGTTGCGGCGGCGCGTTACCATCTGTGTAGGGGCAGAGTGAGTAGTGTTGGAGGAGAGCGAGAGAGAAAAGGATACAAAGTAGTGGTCGGAGACATGGAGGGGAGTTGCAGTGAGATTAGTAGAAGAGCAACATCTAGTAAAGATGAAGTCAAGCGTATTGCCTGCCTTGTGAGTAGGGGGGGACGGTGAGAGGGTGAGGTCAAAAGAGGAGAGGAGTGGAAAGAAGGAGGCAGAGAGAAATGAGTCAAATGTAGACGTGGGGAGGTTGAAATCCCCCAAAACTGTGAAGGGTGAGCCATCCTCAGGAAAGGAACTTATCAAGGCGTCAAGCTCATTGATGAACTCTCCAAGGGAACCTGGAGGGCGATAGATGACAAGGATATTAAGCTTAAATGGGCTAGTGACTGTGACAGCATGGAATTCAAATGAGGAGATAGACAGATGGGTTAGGGGAAAAATTGAGAATGACCACTTGTGAGAGATGAGGATTCCTGTGCCACCACCCCTCTGACCAGATGCTCTCGGGGTATGCGAGAACACATGGTCAGACGAGGAGAGAGCAGTAGGAGTAGCAGTGTTTTCAGTGGTAATCCATGTTTCCGTCAGCGCCAGGAAGTCGAGGGACTGGAGGGTAGCATAGGCTGGGATGAAGTCAGCCTTGTTGGCGGCAGAACGGCAGTTCCAGAGGCTGCCTGAGACCTGGAACTCCAGGTGTGTGGTGCGTGCAGGGACCACCAGGTTAGAGAGGCAGCAGCCACGCGGTGTGAGGCGTTTGTGTAGCCTGTGCGGAGAGGAGAGAACAGGGATAGGCAGAGGCATAGTTGACAGGCTGCAGCAGATGGCTACAATAATGCAGAGGAGATCGGAATGAAATGAACTAAATATCAGGGAAAGGAGAGAGCAGGCCTCCCTCACCAAAAAAAATAAAATATATATAACTCTCCCAACTTCCACCTAAGAAACTATAATTGTTTCACTGAACCACCCGAGTAAAACTCTCCCAACTTCCACTTTAGAAATTAGAGTTGTTGTAAACTACAGCAGACTGTTATCAGTAGCTGTAATTAAGTACAGCAGCTACCAACCACCTAACGTTAATGCCTCGGATGAGGTTAGAAAAACAGCTGAATGGTAGCAGCTAGCTGGCTCAATCACAGGTACTCTTAAGCATGAAATAACATTGGAAACAATTAACCACAGTTGCAAAAAGTTACCAGTAGCTACCCGCTAGCTAGCTAGCTAGCTTTGTTGGTCCAAGTAGTGGGTAAGCTAGCCTCGTGCTTCGCCGGGGTCCGCCGAATACAGTCCTTACCTACAATAATTACCTACAATAACCTTCAATAACTACCTGAGTAAGCTACCTATAATATCAAACTACAATACCTACCTACAATCTAAATACATGGTTTAAGCTTAACTCAACACCATATAAGAAGCCAAGCTTACCTTTCATAACGCAGCAATGATTAAACGTTGGGTAGCTAGCACAAAGATATTGTATTTAGCTACCACAGTACAGCCAGCTGGTAGTGTTGGCTGGCTAGCAATGGCTACTGTGTTGACTTTGTTTGAAAAACGGCGTCGCTGCGAACGAATGTAGCTGGCTAAAAGGATATTGTTTTTAGTTGCAACCGTTGCTAATAGCAACTCGCCAGCTAATCCAGGAGGTGAGTTAGCTAGCTAGCTTCGTGCTACACCCGGCACCGCCGAATACAAAAGTAACCTACAATAACTACACAACAGCTACCCACAACAGCCCACGATGCCTACCTATACTACTTAATAATATACAGCCCACGATGCCTACCTATAGTACCTAACTACAATCTAAATACATAGTTTAAGCCTTGCTCCTAGACATTTCCACTTCACAATAACAGCACTTACAGTTGACTAACATACTGACTAACGAGGCAACACCAATTGGTGCGCCCTACGTGCTAACAAGCTAAAGTCCAACATCAAAACATAAATGGAAAAGCCAAAGCCTGTAACACTAACGACGTTAGATAACGTTATTGCTGGTTATATAGGTAGCTATCTTTTGATAAAATGAGGCAGGCTAGCTAACTAAATAATTAGCTAGCTAGCTACCTTATTACAACTTAGCTAGGTCATCATAGCTCATACCAATTTGTGTATTTCTAGATACTGCTGGTTATATAATGTTAGCATTTGATAATGCAAGCTAGCTAGCTACAGGCTAGCTAATGGTCGCTAAAGTGCTCATACAAGTGTATTCTGTATTGTCTATGGCAAAAAGAAATAATGGATGCAGCTAACTCATGTCTGAATTTGACTAATACAGTGAACTAGGTGTAGTTAGTTAGTTAGTTAGTTAGGTCACTATAGCTATGGCTGAATATAGAGACAATATTGATCATCTTTCCTGTGTAGTTAGTTAGTTAGTTAGTTAGTTAGTTAGTTAGTTAGGTCACTATAGCTGTGGCTGAATATAGAGATACTATTGATCATCTTTCCTGTGTAGTTAGTTAGTTAGTTAGTTAGGTCACTATAGTTATGGCTGAATATGGAGATACTATTGATCATCTTTCCTGTGTAGTTAGTTAGTTAGTTAGTTAGTTAGTTAGTTAGTTAGTTAGTTAGTTATGTCACTATAGCTATGGCTGAATATAGAGATAATATTGATCATCTTTCCTGTGTAGTTAGTTAGTTAGTTAGTTAGTTAGTTAGTTAGTTAGTTAGTTAGTTAGTTAGTTAGTTAGTTAGGTCACTATAGCTGTGGCTGAATATAGAGATAATATTGATCATCTTTCCTGTGTAGTTAGTTAGTTAGTTAGTTAGTTAGTTAGTTAGTTAGTTAGGTCATTATAGCTATGGCTGAATATAGATATCATATTGATAATCTTTCCTGTGTAGTTAGTTAGTTAGTTAGTTAGGTCACTATAGTTATGGCTGAATATAGAGATAATATTGATCATCTTTCCTGTGTAGTTAGTTAGTTAGTTAGTTAGGTCACTATAGCTGTGGCTGAATATAGAGATAATATTGATCATCTTTCCTGTGTAGTTAGTTAGTTAGTTAGTTAGTTAGTAAGGTAGTTAGTTAGGTAGTTAGTTAGGTCACTATAGCTATGGCTGAATATAGAGATAATATTGATCATCTTTCCTTTGTAGTTAGTTAGTTAAATAGTTAGTTAGGTCACTATAGCTATGGCTGGATATAGAGATAATATTGATCATCTTTCCTGTGTAGTTAGTTAGTTAATTAGTTAGTTAGGTCACTATAGCTGTGGCTGAATATAGAGATAATATTGATCATCTTTCCTGTGTAGTTAGTTAGTTAGTTAGTTAGTTAGTTAGTTAGGTCACTATAGCTGAATATAGAGATAATATTGATCATCTTTCCTGTGTAGTTAATTAGTTAGTTAGTTAGTTAGTTAGTTAGTTAGTTAGTTAGTTAGTTAGTTAGTTAGTTAGGTCACTATAGCTTTGGCTGAATATAGAGATAATATTGATCATCTTTCCTGTGTAGTTAGTTAGTTAGTTAGTTAGTTAGGTCACTATAGCTATGGCTGAATATAGAGACAATATTGATCATCTTTCCTGTGTAGTTAGTTAGTTAGTTAGTTAGTTAGTTAGTTAGTTAGGTCACTACAGCTTTGGCTGAATATAGAGATACTATTGACCATCTTTCCTGTGTAGTTAGTTAGTTAGTTAGTTAGTTAGTTAGTTAGGTCACTATAGCTTTGGCTGAATATAGAGATACTTTTGACCATCTTTCCTGTGTAGTTAGTTAGTTAGTTAGTTAGTTAGTTAGTTAGTTAGGTCACTATAGCTATGGCACACACACGGCTGCACCTATACACACACACACACACACACACACACACAGCAGATTGGACATAATTGACTATGCAGAGTCAAGATTGATTCATTACCGACTTTAAACGAGCTAATGTAACAAGGACAAACACACACACACACACACACACACACACACAACACACACACACACACACACACACACACACACACACACACACACACACACACACACACAAACACACACACACACACACACACAAACACACACACACACACAAACACACACACACACACTCACACACACACACACACACACACACACACACACACACACACACACACACACACACACACACACACACACACACACACACACACACACACACACACACACACACAGTTACATGGCTAATATAAAGTGGAGACAACCACAGGACTGAGACAACCACAGGACTGAGACACAACCACTGGACTGAGACAACCATAGGACTGAGACAACCACAGGACTGAGAC
>NW_028160534.1:0-27500 GCF_964263955.1 Coregonus lavaretus | reverse complement strand
GTTAGTTAGTTAGTTAGTTAGTTAGTTAGTTAGTCAGTTGTTAGTTAGTTAGGTCACTATAGCTATGGCTGATTATAGAGATAATATTGATCATCTTTCCTGTGTAGTTAGTTAGTTAGTTAGTTAGTTAGGTCACTATAGCTATGGCTGAATATAGAGTTAATATTGATCATCTTTCCGTTGTAGTTAGTTAGTTAGTTAGTTAGTTAGTTAGGTCACTATAGCTATGGCTGAATAAAGAGATAATATTGATCATATTTCCTGTGTAGTTAGTTAGTTAGTTACTTAGTTAGTTAGTTAGGTCACTATAGCTATGGCTGAATATAGAGATAATATTGATCATCTTTCCTGTGTAGTTAGTTAGTTAGTTAGGTCACTATATCTGTGGCTGAATATAGAGATAATATTTATCATCTTTCCTGTGTAGTTAGTTAGTTAGTTAGTTAGTTAGTTAGTTAGTTAGTTAGTTAGTTAGTTAGTTAGGTCACTATAGCTGTGGCTGAATATAGAGATAATATTGATCATCTTTCCTGTGTAGTTAGTTAGTTTGTTAGTTAGTTAGTTAGTTAGTTAGTTAGTTAGTTAGTTAGTTAGTTAGTTAACGAAAGATGAAAGTATTTTAGAGAGACAGGAAAGATTATAGTATTTTAGAGAGACAGGGAAGATGATAGTAGTTTAGAGAGACAGGAAAGATGATAGTAGTTTAGAGAAAGAGAGGAAAGATGATAGTAGTTTAGAGAAAGAGAGGAAAGATGATAGTAGTTTAGAGAAAGCAAGATAATGTATAAGAGTTATTCAATGATTATAGTAATGTTGTCATTTCAGCTAACGTGTAGTCAGTTGTTAGTTAGTTAGGTCACTATAGCTATGGCTGAATATAGAGATAATATTGATCATCTTTCCTGTGTAGTTAGTTAGTTAGTTAGGTCACTATAGCTGTGGCTGAATATAGAGATAATATTGATCATATTTCTTGTGTAGTTAGTTAGTTAGTTAGTTAGTTAGTTAGGTCACTATAGCTATGGCTGAATATAGAGATAATATTGATCATCTTTCCTGTGTAGTTAGTTAGTTAGTTAGTTAGTTAGGTCACTATAGCTATGGCTGAATATAGAGATAATATTGATCATCTTTCCTGTGTAGTTTGTTAGTTAGTTAGTTAATTCGTTAGTTAGTTAGTTAGTTAGTTAGTTAGTTAGTTAGTTAGTTAGTTAGTTAGGTCACTATAGCTATGGCTGATTATAGAGATAATATTGATCATATTTCCTGTGTAGTTAGTTAGTTAGTTAGTTAGTTAGTTAGTTAGTTCACTATAGCTATGCCTAATTATAGAGATAATATTGATCATATTTCCTGTGTAGTTAGTTAGTTAGTTAGTTAGTTAGTTAGTTAGTTAGTTAGTTAGGTCACTATAGCTATGGCTGAATATAGAGATAATATTGATCATCTTTCCTGTGTAGTTAGTTAGTTAGTTAGTTAGTTAGTTAGTTAGTTAGTTAGTTAGTTAGTTAGTTAGTTAGTTAGTTAGTTAGTTAGTTAGTTAGTTCGTTCGTTAGTTCGTTAGTTAGTTAGTTAGGTCACTATAGCTATGGCTGATTATAGAGATAATAATGATAATCTTTCCTGTGTAGTTAGTTAGTTAGTTAGTTAGTTAGTTAGTTAGTTAGTTAGTTAGTTAGTTAGTTAGGTCACCCTAGCTGTGGCTGATTATAGAGATAATATTGATCATCTTTCCTGTGTAGTTAGTTAGTTAGTTAGTTAGTTAGTTAGGTCACTATAGCTATGGCTGAATATAGAGATAATATTTATCATCTTTCCTGTGTAGTTAGTTAGTTAGTTAGTTAGTTAGTTAGTTAGTTAGGTCACTATAGCTGTGGCTGAATATAGAGATAATATTGATCATCTTTCCTGTGTAGTTAGTTAGTTAGTTAGTTAGTTAGTTAGTTAGTTAGTTAGTTAGTTAGTTAGTTAGTTAGTTAGGTCACTATAGCTATGGCTGAATATAGAGATAATAATGATCATCTTACCTGTGTAGTTAGTTAGTTAGTTAGTTAGTTAGTTAGTTAGTTAGTTAGTTAGTTAGTTCGTTAGTTCGTTAGTTCGTTAGTTCGTTAGTTAGTTAGTTAGTTAGGTCACTATAGCTATGGCTGATTATAGAGATAATACTGATAATCTTTCCTGTGTAGTTAGTTAGTTAGTTAGTTAGTTAGTTAGTTAGTTAGGTCACCCTAGCTGTGTCTGATTATAGAGATAATATTGATCATCTTTCCTGTGTAGTTAGTTAGTTAGTTAGTTAGTTAGTTAGTTAGGTCACTATAGCTATGGCTGATTATAGAGATAATATTGATCATCTTTCCTGTGTAGTTAGTTAGTTAGTTAGTTAATTAGGTCACTATATCTATGGCTGTGTAATGAATACTCGGACAGAGTGGTAAGATCCAATCGCAGAATAGCGATGCTTTATTAGAGTACAGACAAGGGAATAGCTTAATCGTGGTCGGGCGGGCTGTGGTCAAAACCGGGCCGGGCAGAGACAGGCAGAGGTACCAAGGGAGCGGGCTTAGTCGTAGTCGAGGTCACAGACACAGGATCAGAGGACGGTAATCACTGGGGTAGACAAGCAGAGGATTAAGCAATTCGGGGATTCAAACAACAAGGCACAGGTCGGATACACGGGTAATCAAAAACAACAAACTCTCTCTCTCTCTCGGAACAAAATGCTTAGCAAGTCACAATGGAACAATACCTCGCACCGACTGAACTTCTGAGCACACCTTATATCCTACACTAATTACTGACAGGTGTGCTCAGAACTCAGGTGAACCAGATCGAGTCTGATGACTCCCCCTCTCTGTAGATCGGGGAAGTGTCAGACTCTGCCTAGACCCAGCCAACCCCCGATCCCTTACAGTATCCCCCTCCCCAGGGCCGGCTCCTGACGGCCTTCTACCTCTACCGGGTGGTCTTCCTCTGGGTCGGGGTCCTGGATGATCTGGGTGTTCAGCGTGGAAAGTGGCCTTGAGAGCGGGATCCAGTATGTCCTTAGCAGGGACCCAGGACCGTTCCTCAGGTCCATATCCCTCCCAGTCCACGAGATATTCGATGCCCCCTCGTCTCCGTCTTGACTCCAGTATCTCGTGGACTGTATAGGTGGTGTCCTGTTCATCCTCCAAAGGTGGTGTAGTAGGTTGTTGAGCGATTGGGGGGTACATCGGGCTATAGTGGACAGGTTTCAATAGGGAGACGTGGAACGTAGGGTTTATCCTGTAGTGTCGAGGGAGTAACAGACGATAGGTGACAGGGTTAATACGTCTCTGTACCTTGAAAGGACCGATGTACCTGGGTTGGAGCTTCTTGCAGCTCCGTCGGAACCGCAGGTCTCGGGTAGACAGCCACACTCGTTGCCCGGGTTGATAAGTGGGAGTAGGTCTCTGGCGTCGGTCGGCGTAGGTCTTTTGCTGTTGTGAGGCTTGACTGAGATGTTGATGGGCCGTCTCCCAGACCTGCGCACTCCGACGGAACCACTCGTCCACAGCCGGTACCATCCCTGATGCGGTATCCCACGGGAACAGGGGTGGTTGATACCCTAGAACACACTGGAAGGGCGTTAGGCATAGGGAGGTGTGAATGAGTGAGTTCTGAGCATACTCTACCCAAGGAAGGAATCGGCTCCATTCTTGCGGCTGCCGCGAACATTGTTGCCGTAGATATTTCCCAATTTCCTGGTTGAGCCGTTCTGTCTGCCCATTGGCCTGGGGATGATATCCGGAGGTTAGGCTAACCGAGATGCCCAAGCGTTCGCAGAAGGCCTTCCATACCCGGGATACAAACTGGGGTCCCCGGTCGGAAACAATATCCTCCGGGACACCAAACTGCCGGAACACCTGGGTAAACATAGTCTCAGCCATCTGAGTGGCGTTAGGCAAACGGGTCATGGGTACTAACCGGCACATCTTGGAGAAACGATCGATGACCACGAGAATTACAGTATGGCCCTCTGATTCTGGTAGGTCGGTAACAAAGTCCATAGCAATGTGCGACCAGGGTCGTTGAGGAGTTGGCAATGGCATCAGCTTACCCTCCGGTAGTGCACGAGGTACCTTGGACTGAGCACATACTGGACAGGATAAGACATAGTCTCTGACGTCATCTGTGAGGGAATCCCACCAGTATTTTCGGCTGATGAGTCGTGCAGTTCGAGTGATTCCGGGATGACCAGATCCCAGCGACGTGTGGCACCATTCCATCAGTTGAGGTCGAAGCGGAGCTGGTACAAACACCTTTGACTCCGGGGTTTCTGGAGGGGCTGGTTCCGATTGTAGGCTCTCCTGAATAGTGTCATCGATAGCCCACCTCACAGGACCAGCACGGCAACTCCTGGGGAGGATAGGTTCTGGTTCCACGGGTCTTTCCGCGCGCTCGAACCGTCGGGAAAGCGATTCCGCCTTACCATTCTTGGACCCGGGGATATAAGAGACAGTGAATCGGAACCGGTTGAAGAATAAAGACCACCTTGCCTGTCGGGAGTTCAGTCGTTTAGCACTGTGAAGATACTCCAGGTTGCGGTGGTCTGTGAGCACTTGGAACGGATGCTCTGCTCCCTCCAACCAATGTCTCCACTCCTCCAGTGCTAACTTCACCGCCAGTAGTTCACGATTACCCACGTCGTAGTTCTGCTCGGCCGAATTCAGTTTCCTTGAAAAGAAAGCACAGGGTCGTGATTTAGGCGGCTCACCTTGGCGTTGGGATAACACGGCTCCCACTCCAACCTCCGAGGCGTCCACTTCCACGATAAACGGCAAGGTAGGGTCCGGCTGACATAAAATAGGAGCGGTGGTAAAGCGTTGCTTCAACGTTTCAAACGCACGCACTGCCCCCTCCGTCCAGTTCAGACCGCGATCCTTGTAGCTGGTCATCGCCGACAGAGGAGCGGCGGTGGTGCTGAAATTATGCACGAACCATCTATAGTAATTGGCAAACCCCAAGAATCTCTGGAGCTCTTTCACCATCTGGGGTTGAGGCCAATCTTGTACCGCTTGTACCTTGGATTCATCCAGTTTAACCCCGTCGGGAGTGAGTATGGCCCCAAGGAAGGAAATCGTGGTGACATGGAATTCACTCTTTTCTGCCTTCACGAACAGAGAGTGGTGTAGGAGCCGATCCAGAACCTGTCGTACATGGGACACACGTTCACTCAGAGAGTTAGAATAGATTAGGATGTCATCAATGTACACTATCACAAAGCGATCAATCATGTCCCTGAAAATGTCATTCATGAACGCCTGGAATACTGAGGGCGCGTTGGTAAGTCCATAGGGCATGACACAGTATTCATAGTGTCCTCGATGTGTGATGAAGGCGGTCTTCCATTCATCCCCTTCTCTAATGCGCACCAGATTGTACGCACTCCTGAGGTCCAGTTTACTGTAGATAGAGGCCTGCCCCACCTGCTCGAGGGCTGCGGGGATCAAGGGAAGAGGGTAACGATTTTTTATGGTAATATCGTTCAAACCTCGATAGTCTATACAAGGACGCAGTCCGCCATCCTTTTTCTTCACGAAGAAAAAACTGGATGCGGCGGGAGACGTAGATGGGTGAATGGCCCCTTGCTGTAGCACCTCATCAATATACTTGCTCATCAATTCTCGTTCCGGCTGTGACAACGGGTAGATTCTTCCACGAGGAGGTGTAGCCCCGGATAGCAGATCAATCGCACAGTCCCAGGCCCGATGAGGTGGTAATACGGTAGCCCTCTCCTTGGAGAACACCTGCGCGTAATCCTGGTATTCTGTTGGAACAACAGTAGACACCGCACCCTGCGCATCCTCCACAGTAGACATTTTGCAAGGTAACTTGAGGCACTCTGCCCTACATACCTCACTCCAAGCGGTGATATCGCCAGATTTCCAGGAGATGACCGGATCATGGGTGACGAGCCAGGGGTGGCCGAGAACTAGCGGCTCCCGTGGAGCGGAGATGACGAACAAAATGATGTCCTCATGGTGTATGGAGCCCACTTGTAACTTGATTACCTCAGTACGGTGCGTAATGAACCCAGTGCCCATGGGCTCACCGTCTAGCGCGTTGACTCGCAGGGGAGGTTGAATTGGGATAAGTTGAACTCCCAATTCCTCAGCGAGACCCATATCCAGAAAACTGGCAGCCGCTCCGGAATCAATAAGACCCTCCAACCTGCGCACTTTCTCTCCGACCGATAAGGTAACTGGCACATACATTTGTTTAGATGTAATGTTGAACACTTGAGTCTCACTCACCGGTTTGGCAGTTCCGAGGCGATATCCTGGGTTACGGTTTGGGCGTACCGGACATTGACGAACGAAATGACCCGACTGACCACAATACAGGCATAGTCCGTCTTGCCGACGTTGTTGTCTCACCGAATCTTGTAGGGGTGACCGTCCCAGTTGCATAGGTTCCTCCTCAGATTCTCTCCTCCGCTCTGTCGATTGCGTAGGACCCAGTGACCGAGGGCTCCCGGACTGTGGATACCTTATGTTGCACTATCAGATTATCAATAGAGATGGCTATTTTGATAAACTCATGTAGCATAGTGATATCTCCTCGACAAGCCAACTCAGTCTGTACGTCTTTGCGCAGCCCTCTTCGGAAAACGGTGAGCAAAGCAGTCTCGCTCCATCCGCTACCGGCTGCTATAGTACGGAACTCCAAAGCGTAGTCGGCTACTGTGCGACGGCCCTGCTGAAGTTCGCATAGTTGGTCTCCCACACTACGCCCAGATACTGGGTGGTCGAACACCTCTTGGAACAGTCTTTTGAACTGAACTTCCGCATTCAACTCGGGGACCTCAGCTGCCCAAAGCGCACTAGCCCAATCCAGTGCTCTTCCCGTTAGCAGAGAAATCATGAAATCCACCCTGCTACGGTCATCGGGAAACATAGTACGATTATACGACATATACAGGGACGTCTGGAGTAGAAACCCCTGACATTTGCCAGGTTCCCCGTCGTACCTTGTTGGTAGAGAAATCGGAGGTGCATGACGAGGACTGACCGTGTTTGGGGTGGTGCCCTCAGCCGCACCAGCGTTGAGTAGTTGCAGGAGTTCATCCATCCGTTTCTCCTGTATCTCCCATCGCCTCTGTAATTCCGCTGGATCCATGGTAGTGGCGAGGTATTCAGTAATGAATACTCGGACAGAGTGGTAAGATCCAATCGCAGAATAGCGATGCTTTATTAGAGTACAGACAAGGGAATAGCTTAATCGTGGTCGGGCGGGCTGTGGTCAAAACCGGGCCGGGCAGAGACAGGCAGAGGTACCAAGGGAGCGGGCTTAGTCGTAGTCGAGGTCACAGACACAGGATCAGAGGACGGTAATCACTGGGGTAGACAAGCAGAGGATTAAGCAATTCGGGGAGTCAAACAACAAGGCACAGGTCGGATACACGGGTAATCAAAAACAACAAACTCTCTCTCTCGGAACAAAACGCTTAGCAAGTCACAATGGAACAATACCTCGCACCGACTGAACTTCTGAGCACACCTTATATCCTACACTAATTACTGACAGGTGTGCTCAGAACTCAGGTGAACCAGATCGAGTCTGATGACTCCCCCTCTCTGTAGATCGGGGAAGTGTCAGACTCTGCCTAGACCCAGCCAACCCCCGATCCCTTACAGGCTGAATATAGAGATAATATTGATCATCTTTCCTGTGTAGTTAGTTAGTTAGTTAGGTCACTATAGCTGTGGCTGAATATAGAGATAATATTGATCATCTTTCCGGTGTAGTTAGTTAGTTAGTTAGTTAGTTAGGTCACTATAGCTGTGGCTGAATATAGAGATAATATTGATCATCTTTCCTGTGTAGTTAGTTAGTTAGTTAGTTAGTTAGTTAGTTAGTTAGTTAGTTAGTTAGTTAGTTAGTTAGTTAGTTAGTTAGTTAGGTCACTATAGCTATGGCTGAATATAGAGATAATATTGATCACCTTTCCTGTGTAGTTAGTTAGTTAGTTAGTTAGTTAGTTAGTTTAGTTAGTTAGTTAGTTAGTTAGTTAGTTAGTTAGTTAGTTAGGTCACTATAGCTATGGCTGAATATAGAGATAATATTGATCATCTTTCCTGTGTAGTTAGTTAGTTAGTTAGTTAGGTCACTATAGCTGTGGCTGAATATAGAGATAATATTGATCATATTTCCTGTGTAGTTAGTTAGTTAGTTAGTTAGTTAGTTAGTTAGTTAGTTAGTTAGTTAGTTAGGTCACTATAGCTATGGCTGAATATAGAGTTAATATTGATCATCTTTCCTGTGTAGTTAGTTAGTTAGTTAGTTAGTTAGGTCACTATAGCTGTGGCTGAATATAGAGATAATATTGATCATCTTTCCTGTGTAGTTAGTTAGTTAGTTAGTTAGTTAGTTAGTTAGTTAGTTAGTTAGTTAGGTCACTATAGCTATGGCTGAATATAGAGATCATATTGATCATCTTTCCTGTGTAGTTAGTTAGTTAGTTAGTTAGTTAGTTAGTTAGTTAGTTAGTTAGTTAGTTAGTTAGGTCACTATAGCTATGGCTGAATATAGAGATAATATTGATCATCTTTCCTATGTAGTTAGTTAGTTAGTTAGTTAGTTAGTTAGTTAGTTAGTTAGTTAGTTAGTTAGTTAGGTCACTATAGCTATGGCTGAGTATAGAGATACTATTGATCATATTTCCTGTGTAGTTAGTTAGTTAGTTAGTTAGTTAGTTAGTTAGTTAGTTAGTTAGTTAGTTAGTTAGTTAGTTAGTTAGGTCACTATAGATATGGCTGAATATAGAGATAATATTGATCATCTTTCCTGTGTAGTTAGTTAGTTAGTTAGTTAGGTCACTATAGCTTTGGCTGAATATAGAGATAATATTGATCATCTTTCCTGTGTAGTTAGTTAGTTAGTTAGTTAGTTAGTTCGTTTGTTAGTTAGTTAGTTAGGTCACTATAGCTATGGCTGATTATAGAGATAATATTGATCATATTTCCTGTGTAGTTAGTTAGTTAGTTAGTTAGTTATTTAGTTAGTTAGTTAGTTAGTTAGGTCACAATAGCTATGGCTAATTATAGAGATAATATTGATCATCTTTCCTGTGTAGTTAGTTAGTTAGTTAGTTAGTTAGTTAGTTAGTTAGTTAGTTAGGTCACTATTGTTATGGCTGAATATAGAGTTAATATTGATCATCTTTCCTGTGTAGTTAGTTAGTTAGTTAGGTCACAATAGCTGTGGCTGAATATAGAGATAATATTGATCATCTTTCCTGTGTAGTTAGTTAGTTAGTTAGTTAGTTAGTTAGTTAGTTAGTTAGTTAGTTAGTTAGGTCACTATAGCTATGGCTGAATATAGAGATAATATTGATAATCTTTCCTGTGTAGTTAGTTAGTTAGTTAGTTAGTTAGTTAGTTAGTTAGTTAGTTAGTTAGTTAGTTAGTTAGTTAGTTAGTTAGTTAGTTAGTTAGTTAGTTAGTTAGTTAGGTCAATATAGCTATGGCTGATTATAGAGAAAATATTGATCATATTTCCTGTGTAGTTAGTTAGTTAGTTAGTTAGTTAGTTAGTTAGTTAGGTCACTATAGCTGTGGCTGAATATATAGATAATATTGATCATCTTTCCTGTGTAGTTAGTTAGTTAGTTAGTTAGTTAGTTAGTTAGTTAGTTAGTTAGTTAGTTAGTTAGTTAGTTAGTTAGTTAGTTCGTTAGTTAGTTAGTTAGTTAGGTCACTATAGCTATGGCTGATTATAGAGATAATACTGATCATCTTTCCTGTGTAGTTAGTTAGTTAGTTAGGTCACAATAGCTGTGGCTGAATATAGAGATAATATTGATCATCTTTCCTGTGTAGTTAGTTAGTTAGTTAGTTAGTTAGTTAGTTAGGTCACTATAGCTATGGCTGAATATAGAGATAATATTGATAATCTTTCCTGTGTAGTTAGTTAGTTAGT
Organism: Coregonus lavaretus; assembly: GCF_964263955.1. Classification (NCBI taxonomy): domain Eukaryota; kingdom Metazoa; phylum Chordata; class Actinopteri; order Salmoniformes; family Salmonidae; genus Coregonus; species Coregonus lavaretus. The sequence goes on along the minus strand of NW_028160534.1, from coordinate 17,558 downwards.
TAGTTAGTTAGTTAGTTAGTTAGTTAGTTAGGTCAATATAGCTATGGCTGATTATAGAGAAAATATTGATCATATTTCCTGTGTAGTTAGTTAGTTAGTTAGTTAGTTAGTTAGTTAGGTCACTATAGCTGTGGCTGAATATATAGATAATATTGATCATCTTTCCTGTGTAGTTAGTTAGTTAGTTAGTTAGTTAGTTAGTTAGTTAGTTAGTTAGTTAGTTCGTTCGTTAGTTAGTTAGTTAGTTAGTTAGTTAGTTAGGTCACTATAGCTATGGCTGATTATAGAGATAATACTGATCATCTTTCCTGTGTAGTTAGTTAGTTAGTTAGTTAGGTCACTATAGCTGTGGCTGAATATAGAGATAATATTGATCATCTTTCCTGTGTAGTTAGTTAGTTAGTTAGTTAGTTAGTTAGTTAGTTAGTTAGTTAGTTAGTTAGTTAGTTAGTTAGTTAGTTAGGTCACTATAGCTGTGGCTGAATATAGAGATAATATTGATCATCTTTCCTGTGTAGTTAGTTAGTTAGTTAGTTAGTTAGTTAGTTAGTTAGTTAGTTACTTAGTTACTTAGGTCACTATAGCTATGGCTGATTATAGAGATACTATTGATAATCTTTCCTGTGTAGTTAGTTAGTTAGTTAGTTAGTTAGTTAGTTAGTTAGTTAGTTAGTTAGTTAGTTAGTTAGGTCACTATAGCTGTGGCTGAATATAGAAATAATATTGATCATCTTTCCTGTGTAGTTAGTTAGTTAGTTAGTTAGTTAGTTAGTTAGTTAGTTAGTTAGTTAGTTAGTTAGTTAGTTAGTTAGTTAGTTAGGTCACTATAGCTGTGGCTGAATATAGAGATAATATTGATCATCTTTCTTGTGTAGTTAGTTAGTTAGTTAGTCAGTTAGTTAGTTAGTTAGTTAGTTAGTTAGTTAGTTAGTTAGTTAGGTCACTATAGCTATGGCTGAATATAGAGATAATATTGATCATTTACGTTTTACATTTACGTTTTGGGGGGGGGGGGGTAGAAGGATTACTTTATCCTATCCCAGGTATTCCTTAAAGAGGTGGGGTTTCAAATGTCTACGGAAGGTGGTGAGTGACTCTGTTGTCCTGGCGTCGTGAGGGAGCTTGTTCCACCATTGTGGTGCCAGAGCAGCGAACAGTTTTGACTGGGCTGAGCGGGAACTATGGTTCCGCAGAGGAAGGGGAGCCAGCAGGCCAGAGGTGGATGAACGCAATGCCCTCGTTTGGGTGTAGGGACTGATCAGAGCCTGAAGTTACGGAGGTGCCGTTCCCCTCACAGCTCCATAGGCAAGCACCATGGTCTTGTAACAGATGCGAGCTTCAACTGGAAGCCAGTGGAGGATGCGGAGGAGCGGGGTGACGTGAGAGAACTTGGGAAGGTTGAACACCAGACGGGTTGCGGCATTCTGGATGAGTTGTAGGAGTTTAATGGCACAGGCAGGGAGCCCAGCCAACAGCGAGTTGCAGTAATCCAGACGGGAGATGACAAGTGCCTGGATTAGGACCTGTGCCGCTTCCTGTGTAAGGCAGGGTCGTACTCTCCGAATGTTGTAGAGCATGAACCTACAGGATCGGGTCACCGCCTTGATGTTAGAGGAGAACGACAGGGTGTTGTCCAGGGTCACGCCAAGGCTCTTCACACTCTGGGAGGAGGACACAACGGAGTTGTCAACCGTGATGGCGAGATCATGGAACGGGCAGTCCTTCCCCGGGAGGAAGAGCAGCTCCGTCTTGCCAAGGTTCAGCTTGAGGTGGTGATCCGTCAAGATAATATTGATCATCTTTCCTGTGTAGTTAGTTAGTTAGTTAGTTAGTTAGTTAGTTATGTCACTATAGCTATGGCTGAATATAGAGATAATATTGATCATCTTTCCTGTGTAGTTAGTTAGTTAGTTAGTTAGGTCACTATAGCTTTGGCTAAATATAGAGATAATATTGATCATCTTTCCTGTGTAGTTAGTTAGTTAGTTAGTTAGTTAGTTAGTTAGTTAGTTAGTTCGTTAGTTAGTTAGGTCACTATAGCTATGGCTGAATATAGAGATAATATTGATAATCTTTCCTGTGTAGTTAGTTAGTTAGTTAGTTAGTTAGTTAGTTAGTTAGTTAGTTAGTTACTTAGTTACTTAGGTCACTATAGCTATGGCTGATTATAGAGATACTATTGATAATCTTTCCTGTGTAGTTAGTTAGTTAGTTAGTTAGTTAGTTAGTTAGTTAGTTAGTTAGTTAGTTAGGTCACTATAGCTGTGGCTGAATATAGAAATAATATTGATCATCTTTCCTGTGTAGTTAGTTAGTTAGTTAGTTAGTTAGTTAGTTAGTTAGTTAGTTAGTTAGTTAGTTAGTTAGTTAGTTAGGTCACTATAGCTGTGGCTGAATATAGAGATAATATTGATCATCTTTCTTGTGTAGTTAGTTAGTTAGTTAGTCAGTTAGTTAGTTAGTTAGTTAGTTAGTTAGTTAGTTAGTTAGTTAGTTAGTTAGGTCACTATAGCTATGGCTGAATATAGAGATAATATTGATCATTTACGTTTTACATTTACGTTTTGGGGGGGGGGGGGGGTAGAAGGATTACTTTATCCTATCCCAGGTATTCCTTAAAGAGGTGGGGTTTCAAATGTCTACGGAAGGTGGTGAGTGACTCCGTTGTCCTGGCGTCGTGAGGGAGCTTGTTCCACCATTGTTTTGCCAGAGCAGCGAACAGTTTTGACTGGGCTGAGCGGGAACTATGGTTCCGCAGAGGAAGGGGAGCCAGCAGGCCAGAGGTGGATGAACGCAATGCCCTCGTTTGGGTGTAGGGACTGATCAGATCCTGAAGTTACGGAGGTGCCGTTCCCCTCACAGCTCCATAGGCAAGCACCATGGTCTTGTAACAGATGCGAGCTTCAACTGGAAGCCAGTGGAGGATGCGGAGGAGCGGGGTGACGTGAGAGAACTTGGGAAGGTTGAACACCAGACGGGCTGCGGTATTCTGGATGAGTTGTAGGAGTTTAATGGCACAGGCAGGGAGCCCAGCCAACAGCGAGTTGCAGTAATCCAGACGGGAGATGACAAGTGCCTGGATTAGGACCTGTGCCGCTTCCTGTGTAAGGCAGGGTCGTACTCTCCGAATGTTGTAGAGCATGAACCTACAGGATCGGGTCACCGCCTTGATGTTAGAGGAGAACGACAGGGTGTTGTCCAGGGTCACGCCAAGGCTCTTCACACTCTGGGAGGAGGACACAACGGAGTTGTCAACCGTGATGGCGAGATCATGGAACGGGCAGTCCTTCCCCGGGAGGAAGAGCAGCTCCGTCTTGCCAAGGTTCAGCTTGAGGTGGTGATCCGTCAAGATAATATTGATCATCTTTCCTGTGTAGTTAGTTAGTTAGTTAGTTAGTTAGTTATGTCACTATAGCTATGGCTGAATATAGAGATAATATTGATCATCTTTCCTGTGTAGTTAGTTAGTTAGTTAGTTAGGTCACTATAGCTTTGGCTAAATATAGAGATAATATTGATCATCTTTCCTGTGTAGTTAGTTAGTTAGTTAGTTAGTTAGTTAGTTAGTTAGTTAGTTAGTTAGTTAGTTAGTTAGTTAGTTAGTTAGTTAGGTCACTATAGCTGTGGCTGAATATAGAAATAATATTGATCATCTTTCCTGTGTAGTTAGTTAGTTAGTTAGTTAGTTAGTTAGTTAGTTAGTTAGTTAGTTAGGTCACTATAGCTGTGGCTGAATATAGAGATAATATTGATCATCTTTCTTGTGTAGTTAGTTAGTTAGTTAGTCAGTTAGTTAGTTAGTTAGTTAGTTAGTTAGTTAGTTAGTTAGTTAGTTAGTTAGTTAGTTAGTTAGTTAGGTCACTATAGCTATGGCTGAATATAGAGATAATATTGATCATTTACGTTTTACATTTACGTTTTGGGGGGGGGGGGGGGGTAGAAGGATTACTTTATCCTATCCCAGGTATTCCTTAAAGAGGTGGGGTTTCAAATGTCTACGGAAGGTGGTGAGTGACTCCGTTGTCCTGGCGTCGTGAGGGAGCTTGTTCCACCATTGTTTTGCCAGAGCAGCGAACAGTTTTGACTGGGCTGAGCGGGAACTATGGTTCCGCAGAGGAAGGGGAGCCAGCAGGCCAGAGGTGGATGAACGCAATGCCCTCGTTTGGGTGTAGGGACTGATCAGAGCCTGAAGTTACGGAGGTGCCGTTCCCCTCACAGCTCCATAGGCAAGCACCATGGTCTTGTAACAGATGCGAGCTTCAACTGGAAGCCAGTGGAGGATGCGGAGGAGCGGGGTGACGTGAGAGAACTTGGGAAGGTTGAACACCAGACGGGCTGCGGCATTCTGGATGAGTTGTAGGAGTTTAATGGCACAGGCAGGGAGCCCAGCCAACAGCGAGTTGCAGTAATCCAGACGGGAGATGACAAGTGCCTGGATTAGGACCTGTGCCGCTTCCTGTGTAAGGCAGGGTCGTACTCTCCGAATGTTGTAGAGCATGAACCTACAGGATCGGGTCACCGCCTTGATGTTAGAGGAGAACGACAGGGTGTTGTCCAGGGTCACGCCAAGGCTCTTCACACTCTGGGAGGAGGACACAACGGAGTTGTCAACCGTGATGGCGAGATCATGGAACGGGCAGTCCTTCCCCGGGAGGAAGAGCAGCTCCGTCTTGCCAAGGTTCAGCTTGAGGTGGTGATCCGTCAAGATAATATTGATCATCTTTCCTGTGTAGTTAGTTAGTTAGTTAGTTAGTTAGTTATGTCACTATAGCTATGGCTGAATATAGAGATAATATTGATCATCTTTCCTGTGTAGTTAGTTAGTTAGTTAGTTAGGTCACTATAGCTTTGGCTAAATATAGAGATAATATTGATCATCTTTCCTGTGTAGTTAGTTAGTTAGTTAGTTAGTTAGTTAGTTAGTTAGTTAGTTCGTTAGTTAGTTAGGTCACTATAGCTATGGCTGAATATAGAGATAATATTGATAATCTTTCCTGTGTAGTTAGTTAGTTAGTTAGTTAGTTAGTTAGTTAGTTACTTAGTTACTTAGTTACTTAGGTCACTATAGCTATGGCTGATTATAGAGATACTATTGATAATCTTTCCTGTGTAGTTAGTTAGTTAGTTAGTTAGTTAGTTAGTTAGTTAGTTAGGTCACTATAGCTGTGGCTGAATATAGAAATAATATTGATCATCTTTCCTGTGTAGTTAGTTAGTTAGTTAGTTAGTTAGTTAGTTAGTTAGTTAGTTAGTTAGTTAGTTAGGTCACTATAGCTGTGGCTGAATATAGAGATAATATTGATCATCTTTCTTGTGTAGTTAGTTAGTTAGTTAGTCAGTTAGTTAGTTAGTTAGTTAGTTAGTTAGTTAGTTAGTTAGTTAGTTAGTTAGTTAGGTCACTATAGCTATGGCTGAATATAGAGATAATATTGATCATTTACGTTTTACATTTACGTTTTGGGGGGGGGGGGGGGTAGAAGGATTACTTTATCCTATCCCAGGTATTCCTTAAAGAGGTGGGGTTTCAAATGTCTACGGAAGGTGGTGAGTGACTCCGTTGTCCTGGCGTCGTGAGGGAGCTTGTTCCACCATTGTTTTGCCAGAGCAGCGAACAGTTTTGACTGGGCTGAGCGGGAACTATGGTTCCGCAGAGGAAGGGGAGCCAGCAGGCCAGAGGTGGATGAACGCAATGCCCTCGTTTGGGTGTAGGGACTGATCAGAGCCTGAAGTTACGGAGGTGCCGTTCCCCTCACAGCTCCATAGGCAAGCACCATGGTCTTGTAACAGATGCGAGCTTCAACTGGAAGCCAGTGGAGGATGCGGAGGAGCGGGGTGACGTGAGAGAACTTGGGAAGGTTGAACACCAGACGGGCTGCGGCATTCTGGATGAGTTGTAGGAGTTTAATGGCACAGGCAGGGAGCCCAGCCAACAGCGAGTTGCAGTAATCCAGACGGGAGATGACAAGTGCCTGGATTAGGACCTGTGCCGCTTCCTGTGTAAGGCAGGGTCGTACTCTCCGAATGTTGTAGAGCATGAACCTACAGGATCGGGTCACCGCCTTGATGTTAGAGGAGAACGACAGGGTGTTGTCCAGGGTCACGCCAAGGCTCTTCACACTCTGGGAGGAGGACACAACGGAGTTGTCAACCGTGATGGCGAGATCATGGAACGGGCAGTCCTTCCCCGGGAGGAAGAGCAGCTCCGTCTTGCCAAGGTTCAGCTTGAGGTGGTGATCCGTCAAGATAATATTGATCATCTTTCCTGTGTAGTTAGTTAGTTAGTTAGTTAGTTATGTCACTATAGCTATGGCTGAATATAGAGATAATATTGATCATCTTTCCTGTGTAGTTAGTTAGTTAGTTAGTTAGGTCACTATAGCTTTGGCTAAATATAGAGATAATATTGATCATCTTTCCTGTGTAGTTAGTTAGTTAGTTAGTTAGTTAGTTAGTTAGTTAGTTAGTTAGTTCGTTAGTTAGTTAGGTCACTATAGCTATGGCTGAATATAGAGATAATATTGATAATCTTTCCTGTGTAGTTAGTTAGTTAGTTAGTTAGTTAGTTAGTTAGTTAGTTAGTTAGTTTACTATAGCTTTGGCTGAATATAGAGATAATATTGATCATCTTTCCTGTGTAGTTAGTTAGTTAGTTAGTTAGTTAGTTAGTTAGTTAGTTAGTTAGTTAGTTAGTTAGTTAAGGAAAGATGATAGTAGTTTAGAGAGAGAGGAAATATGATAGTAGTTTAGAGAGAGAGGAAAGATTATAGTATTTTAGAGAGATAGGAAAGGTGATAGTAGTTTAGAGACACAGGAAAGATGATAGTATTTTAGAGAGAGAGGAAAGATGATAGTAGTTTAGAGAAAGCAAGATAATGTATAAGAGTTATTCAATGATTATAGTAATGTTGTCATTTCAGCTAACGTGTAGTCAGTTGTTAGTTAGTTAGGTCACTATAGCTATGGCTGAATATAGAGATAATATTGATCATCTTTCCTGTGTAGTTAGTTAGTTAGTTAGTTAGTTAGTTAGTTAGTTAGGTCACTATAGCTATGGCTGAATATAGAGATAATATTGATCATTTACGTTTTACATTTACGTTTTGGGGGGGGGGGGTAGAAGGATTACTTTATCCTATCCCAGGTATTCCTTAAAGAGGTGGGGTTTCAAATGTCTCCGGAAGGTGGTGAGTGACTCCGTTGTCCTGGCGTCGTGAGGGAGCTTGTTCCCCCATTGTGGTGCCAGAGCAGCGAACAGTTTTGACTGGGCTGAGCGGGAACTATGGTTCCGCAGAGGAAGGGGAGCCAGCAGGCCAGAGGTGGATGAACGCAATGCCCTCGTTTGGGTGTAGGGACTGATCAGAGCCTGAAGGTACGGAGGTGCCGTTCCCCTCACAGCTCCATAGGCAAGCACCATGGTCTTGTAACAGATGCGAGCTTCAACTGGAAGCCAGTGGAGGATGCGGAGGAGCGGGGTGACGTGAGAGAACTTGGGAAGGTTGAACACCAGACGGGCTGCGGCATTCTGGATGAGTTGTAGGAGTTTAATGGCACAGGCAGGGAGCCCAGCCAACAGCGAGTTGCAGTAATCCAGACGGGAGATGACAAGTGCCTGGATTAGGACCTGTGCCGCTTCCTGTGTAAGGCAGGGTCGTACTCTCCGAATGTTGTAGAGCATGAACCTACAGGATCGGGTCACCGCCTTGATGTTAGAGGAGAACGACAGGGTGTTGTCCAGGGTCACGCCAAGGCTCTTCGCACTCTGGGAGGAGGACACAACGGAGTTGTCAACCGTGATGGCGAGATCATGGAACGGGCAGTCCTTCCCCGGGAGGAAGAGCAGCTCCGTCTTGCCAAGGTTCAGCTTGAGGTGGTGATCCGTCAAGATAATATTGATCATCTTTCCTGTGTAGTTAGTTAGTTAGTTAGTTAGTTAGTTAGTTATGTCACTATAGCTATGGCTGAATATAGAGATAATATTGATCATCTTTCCTGTGTAGTTAGTTAGTTAGTTAGTTAGTTAGGTCACTATAGCTTTGGCTAAATATAGAGATAATATTGATCATCTTTCCTGTGTAGTTAGTTAGTTAGTTAGTTAGTTAGTTAGTTAGTTAGTTAGTTAGTTAGTTAGTTAGTTAGTTAGTTAGTTAGTTAGTTATGTCACTATAGCTATGGCTGAATATAGAGATAATATTGATCATCTTTCCTGTGTAGTTAGTTAGTTAGTTAGTTAGTTAGTTAGTTAAGGAAAGATGATAGTAGTTTAGAGAGAGAGGAAATATGATAGTAGTTTAGAGAGACAGGAAAGATGATAGTATTTTAGAGAGAGAGGAAAGATGATAGTAGTTTAGAGAAAGCAAGATAATGTATAAGAGTTATTCAATGATTATAGTAATGTTGTCATTTCAGCTAACGTGTAGTCAGTTGTTAGTTAGTTAGGTCACTATAGCTATGGCTGAATATAGAGATAATATTGATCATCTTTCCTGTGTAGTTAGTTAGTTAGTTAGGTCACTATAGCTGTGGCTGAATATAGAGATAATATTGATCATCTTTCCTGTGTAGTTAGTTAGTTAGTTAGTTAGTTAGTTAGTTAGTTCGTTAGTTCGTTAGTCAGTTGTTAGTTAGTTAGGTCACTATAGCTATGGCTGATTATAGAGATAATATTGATCATATTTCCTGTGTAGTTAGTTAGTTAGTTAGTTAGTTAGTTAGGTCACTATAGCTATGGCTGATTATAGAGATAATATTGATCATATTTCCTGTGTAGTTAGTTAGTTAGTTAGTTAGTTAGTTAGTTAGTTAGTTAGTTAGTTAGTTAGGTCACTATAGCTATGGCTAATTATAGAGATAATATTGATAATCTTTCCTGTGTAGTTAGTTAGTTAGTTAGTTAGTTAGTTAGTTAGTTAGGTCACTATAGCTATGGCTGAATATAGAGATCATATTGATCATCTTTCCTGTGTAGTTAGTTAGTTAGTTAGTTAGTTAGTTAGTTAGTTAGTTAGTTAGTTAGTTAGTTAGTTAGTTAGTTAGTTAGGTCACTATAGCTATGGCTGAATATAGAGATCATATTGATCATCTTTCCTGTGTAGTTAGTTAGTTAGTTAGTTAGTTAGTTAGTTAGTTAGGTCACTATAGCTATGGCTGAATATAGAGATAATATTGATCATTTACGTTTTACATTTACGTTTTGGGGGGGGGGGGGGGGGGTAGAAGGATTACTTTATCCTATCCCAGGTATTCCTTAAAGAGGTGGGGTTTCAAATGTCTCCGGAAGGTGGTGAGTGACTCCGTTGTCCTGGCATCGTGAGGGAGCTTGTTCCACCATTGGGGTGCCAGAGCAGCGAACAGTTTTGACTGGGCTGAGCGGGAACTATGCTTCCGCAGAGGAAGGGGAGCCAGCAGGTCAGAGGTGGATGAACGCAATGCCCTCGTTTGGGTGTAGGGACTGATCAGAGCCTGAAGGTACGGAGGTGCCGTTCCCCTCACAGCTCCATAGAAATGCACCATGGTCTTGTAACAGATGCGAGCTTCAACTGGAAGCCATTGGAGTGTGCGGAGGAGCGGGGTGACGTGAGAGAACTTGGGAAGGTTGAACACCAGACGGGCTGCGGCATTCTGGATGAGTTGTAGGAGTTTAATGGCACAGGCAGGGAGCCCAGCCAACAGCGAGTTGCAGTAATCCAGACGGGAGATGACAAGTGCCTGGATTAGGACCTGTGCCGCTTCCTGTGTAAGGCAGGGTCGTACTCTCCGAATGTTGTAGAGCATGAACCTACAGGATCGGGTCACCGCCTTGATGTTAGAGGAGAACGACAGGGTGTTGTCCAGGGTCACGCCAAGGCTCTTCCCACTCTGGGAGGAGGACACAACGGAGTTGTCAACCGTGATGGCGAGATCATGGAACGTGCAGTCCTTCCCCGGGAGGAAGAGCAGCTCCGTCTTGCCAAGGTTCAGCTTGAGGTGGTGATCCGTCAAGATAATATTGATCATCTTTCCTGTGTAGTTAGTTAGTTAGTTAGTTAGTTAGTTAGTTAGTTAGTTATTTAGTTAGTTAGTTAGGTCACTATAGCTGTGGCTGAATATAGAGATAATATTGATAATCTTTCCTGTGTAGTTAGTTAGTTAGTTAGTTAGTTAGTTAGTTAGTTAGTTAGTTAGTTAGTTAGTTAGTTAGTTAGTTAGTTAAGGAAAGATGATAGTAGTTTAGAGAGACAGGAAAGATGATAGTATTTTAGAGAGAGAGGAAAGATGATAGTAGTTTAGAGAAAGCAAGATAATGTATAAGAGTTATTCAATGATTATAGTAATGTTGTCATTTCAGCTAACGTGTAGTCAGTTGTTAGTTAGTTAGGTCACTATAGCTATGGCTGAATATATAGATAATATTGATCATCTTTCCTGTGTAGTTAGTTAGTTAGGTCACTATAGCTATGGCTGATTATAGAGATAATATTGATCATATTTCCTGTGTAGTTAGTTAGTTAGTTAGTTAGTTAGTTAGGTCACTATAGCTATGGCTGATTATAGAGATAATATTGATCATATTTCCTGTGTAGTTAGTTAGTTAGTTAGTTAGTTAGTTAGTTAGTTAGTTAGTTAGTTAGGTCACTATAGCTATGGCTAATTATAGAGATAATATTGATCATCTTTCCTGTGTAGTTAGTTAGTTAGTTAGTTAGTTAGTTAGTTAGTTAGTTAGTTAGGTCACTATAGCTATGGCTGAATATATAGTTAATATTGATCATCTTTCCTGTGTAGTTAGTTAGTTAGTTAGTTAGTTAGTTAGTTAGTTAGTTAGTTAGTTAGTTAGTTAGTTAGTTAGTTAGTTAGTTAGTTAGTTAGTTAGTTAGGTCACTATAGCTATGGCTGAATATAGAGATCATATTGATCATCTTTCCTGTGTAGTTAGTTAGTTAGTTAGTTAGTTAGTTAGTTAGTTAGTTAGTTAGTTAGTTAGTTAGTTAGTTAGTTAGTTAGTTAGTTAGTTAGTTAGTTAGTTAGTTAGGTCACTATAGCTATGGCTGAATATAGAGATAATATTGATCATTTACGTTTTACATTTACGTTTGGGGGGGGGGGGGGGGGGGGGGGTAGAAGGATTACTTTATCCTATCCCAGGTATTCCTTAAAGAGGTGGGGTTTCAAATGTCTCCGGAAGGTGGTGAGTGACTCCGTTGTCCTGGCGTCGTGAGGGAGCTTGTTCCACCATTGTGGTGCCAGAGCAGCGAACAGTTTTGACTGGGCTGAGCGGGAACTATGGTTCCGCAGAGGAAGGGGAGCCAGCAGGCCAGAGGTGGATGAACGCAATGCCCTCGTTTGGGTGTAGGGACTGATCAGAGCCTGAAGGTACGGAGGTGCCGTTCCCCTCACAGCTCCATAGGCAAGCACCATGGTCTTGTAACAGATGCGAGCTTCAACTGGAAGCCAGTGGAGGATGCGGAGGAGCGGGGTGACGTGAGAGAACTTGGGAAGGTTGAACACCAGACGGGCTGCGGCATTCTGGATGAGTTGTAGGAGTTTAATGGCACAGGCAGGGAGCCCAGCCAACAGCGAGTTGCAGTAATCCAGACGGGAGATGACAAGTGCCTGGATTAGGACCTGTGCCGCTTCCTGTGTAAGGCAGGGTCGTACTCTCCGAATGTTGTAGAGCATGAACCTACAGGATCGGGTCACCGCCTTGATGTTAGAGGAGAACGACAGGGTGTTGTCCAGGGTCACGCCAAGGCTCTTCGCACTCTGGGAGGAGGACACAACGGAGTTGTCAACCGTGATGGCGAGATCATGGAACGGGCAGTCCTTCCCCGGGAGGAAGAGCAGCTCCGTCTTGCCAAGGTTCAGCTTGAGGTGGTGATCCGTCAAGATAATATTGATCATCTTTCCTGTGTAGTTAGTTAGTTAGTTAGTTAGTTAGTTATGTCACTATAGCTATGGCTGAATATAGAGATAATATTGATCATCTTTCCTGTGTAGTTAGTTAGTTAGTTAGTTAGTTAGGTCACTATAGCTTTGGCTAAATATAGAGATAATATTGATCATCTTTCCTGTGTAGTTAGTTAGTTAGTTAGTTAGTTAGTTAGTTAGTTAGTTAGTTAGTTATGTCACTATAGCTATGGCTGAATATAGAGATAATATTGATCATCTTTCCTGTGTAGTTAGTTAGTTAGTTAGTTAGTTAGTTAGTTAGTTAGTTAAGGAAAGATGATAGTAGTTTAGAGAGAGAGGAAATATGATAGTAGTTTAGAGAGACAGGAAAGATGATAGTATTTTAGAGAGAGAGGAAAGATGATAGTAGTTTAGAGAAAGCAAGATAATGTATAAGAGTTATTCAATGATTATAGTAATGTTGTCATTTCAGCTAACGTGTAGTCAGTTGTTAGTTAGTTAGGTCACTATAGCTATGGCTGAATATAGAGATAATATTGATCATCTTTCCTGTGTAGTTAGTTAGTTAGTTAGTTAGTTAGTTAGTTAGTTAGTTAGTTAGTTAGGTCACTATAGCTATCGCTGAATATAGAGATAATATTGATCATTTACGTTTTACATTTACGTTTGGGGGTGGGGGGGGGGTAGAAGGATTACTTTATCCTATCCCAGGTATTCCTTAAAGAGGTGGGGTTTCAAATGTCTCCGGAAGGTGGTGAGTGACTCCGTTGTCCTGGCGTCGTGAGGGAGCTTGTTCCACCATTGTGGTGCCAGAGCAGCGAACAGTTTTGACTGGGCTGAGCGGGAACTATGGTTCCGCAGAGGAAGGGGAGCCAGCAGGCCAGAGGTGGATGAACGCAATGCCCTCGTTTGGGTGTAGGGACTGATCAGAGCCTGAAGGTACGGAGGTGCCGTTCCCCTCACAGCTCCATAGGCAAGCACCATGGTCTTGTAACAGATGCGAGCTTCAACTGGAAGCCAGTGGAGGATGCGGAGGAGCGGGGTGACGTGAGAGAACTTGGGAAGGTTGAACACCAGACGGGCTGCGGCATTCTGGATGAGTTGTAGGAGTTTAATGGCACAGGCAGGGAGCCCAGCCAACAGCGAGTTGCAGTAATCCAGACGGGAGATGACAAGTGCCTGGATTAGGACCTGTGCCGCTTCCTGTGTAAGGCAGGGTCGTACTCTCCGAATGTTGTAGAGCATGAACCTACAGGATCGGGTCACCGCATTGATGTTAGAGGAGAACGACAGGGTGTTGTCCAGGGTCACGCCAAGGCTCTTCGCACTCTGGGAGGAGGACACAACGGAGTTGTCAACCGTGATGGCGAGATCATGGAACGGGCAGTCCTTCCCCGGGAGGAAGAGCAGCTCCGTCTTGCCAAGGTTCAGCTTGAGGTGGTGATCCGTCAAGATAATATTGATCATCTTTCCTGTGTAGTTAGTTAGTTAGTTAGTTAGTTAGTTATGTCACTATAGCTATGGCTGAATATAGAGATAATATTGATCATCTTTCCTGTGTAGTTAGTTAGTTAGTTAGTTAGTTAGGTCACTATAGCTTTGGCTAAATATAGAGATAATATTGATCATCTTTCCTGTGTAGTTAGTTAGTTAGTTAGTTAGTTAGTTAGTTAGTTAGTTAGTTAGTTAGTTATGTCACTATAGCTATGGCTGAATATAGAGATAATATTGATCATCTTTCCTGTGTAGTTAGTTAGTTAGTTAGTTAGTTAGTTAGTTAAGGAAAGATGATAGTAGTTTAGAGAGAGAGGAAATATGATAGTAGTTTAGAGAGACAGGAAAGATGATAGTATTTTAGAGAGAGAGGAAAGATGATAGTAGTTTAGAGAAAGCAAGATAATGTATAAGAGTTATTCAATGATTATAGTAATGTTGTCATTTCAGCTAACGTGTAGTCAGTTGTTAGTTAGTTAGGTCACTATAGCTATGGCTGAATATAGAGATAATATTGATCATCTTTCCTGTGTAGTTAGTTAGTTAGTTAGGTCACTATAGCTGTGGCTGAATATAGAGATAATATTGATCATCTTTCCTGTGTAGTTAGTTAGTTAGTTAGTTAGTTAGTTAGTTAGTTAGTTAGTTAGTTAGTTAGTTAGTTAGTTCGTTAGTCAGTTGTTAGTTAGTTAGGTCACTATAGCTATGGCTGATTATAGAGATAATATTGATCATATTTCCTGTGTAGTTAGTTAGTTAGTTAGTTAGTTAGTTAGTTAGTTAGGTCACTATAGCTATGGCTGATTATAGAGATAATATTGATCATATTTCCTGTGTAGTTAGTTAGTTAGTTAGTTAGTTAGTTAGTTAGTTAGTTAGTTAGTTAGTTAGTTAGTTAGGTCACTATAGCTATGGCTAATTATAGAGATAATATTGATCATCTTTCCTGTGTAGTTAGTTAGTTAGTTAGTTAGTTAGTTAGTTAGTTAGTTAGTTAGTTAGTTAGTTAGTTAGGTCACTATAGCTATGGCTGAATATAGAGATCATATTGATCATCTTTCCTGTGTAGTTAGTTAGTTAGTTAGTTAGTTAGTTAGTTAGTTAGTTAGTTAGTTAGTTAGTTAGTTAGTTAGTTAGTTAGTTAGTTAGTTAGTTAGTTAGGTCACTATAGCTATGGCTGAATATAGAGATCATATTGATCATCTTTCCTGTGTAGTTAGTTAGTTAGTTAGTTAGTTAGTTAGTTAGTTAGTTAGTTAGTTAGGTCACTATAGCTATGGCTGAATATAGAGATAATATTGATCATTTACCTTTTACATTTACGTTTTGGGGGGGGGGGGGGGGGGTAGAAGGATTACTTTATCCTATCCCAGGTATTCCTTAAAGAGGTGGGGTTTCAAATGTCTCCGGAAGGTGGTGAGTGACTCCGTTGTCCTGGCATCGTGAGGGAGCTTGTTCCACCATTGGGGTGCCAGAGCAGCGAACAGTTTTGACTGGGCTGAGCGGGAACTATGCTTCCGCAGAGGAAGGGGAGCCAGCAGGTCAGAGGTGGATGAACGCAATGCCCTCGTTTGGGTGTAGGGACTGATCAGAGCCTGAGGTACGGAGGTGCCGTTCCCCTCACAGCTCCATAGAAATGCACCATGGTCTTGTAACAGATGCGAGCTTCAACTGGAAGCCATTGGAGTGTGCGGAGGAGCGGGTGACGTGAGAGAACTTGGGAAGGTTGAACACCAGACGGGCTGCGGCATTCTGGATGAGTTGTAGGAGTTTAATGGCACAGGCAGGGAGCCCAGCCAACAGCGAGTTGCAGTAATCCAGACGGGAGATGACAAGTGCCTGGATTAGGACCTGTGCCGCTTCCTGTGTAAGGCAGGGTCGTACTCTCCGAATGTTGTAGAGCATGAACCTACAGGATCGGGTCACCGCCTTGATGTTAGAGGAGAACGACAGGGTGTTGTCCAGGGTCACGCCAAGGCTCTTCCCACTCTGGGAGGAGGACACAACGGAGTTGTCAACCGTGATGGCGAGATCATGGAACGTGCAGTCCTTCCCCGGGAGGAAGAGCAGCTCCGTCTTGCCAAGGTTCAGCTTGAGGTGGTGATCCGTCAAGATAATATTGATCATCTTTCCTGTGTAGTTAGTTAGTTAGTTATTTAGTTAGTTAGTTATTTAGTTAGTTAGTTAGGTCACTATAGCTGTGGCTGAATATAGAGATAATATTGATAATCTTTCCTGTGTAGTTAGTTAGTTAGTTAGTTAGTTAGTTAGTTAGTTAGTTAGTTAGTTAGTTAGTTAGTTAGTTAGTTAGTTAGTTAGTTAAGGAAAGATGATAGTAGTTTAGAGAGACAGGAAAGATGATAGTATTTTAGAGAGAGAGGAAAGATGATAGTAGTTTAGAGAAAGCAAGATAATGTATAAGAGTTATTCAATGATTATAGTAATGTTGTCATTTCAGCTAACGTGTAGTCAGTTGTTAGTTAGTTAGGTCACTATAGCTATGGCTGAATATATAGATAATATTGATCATCTTTCCTGTGTAGTTAGTTAGTTAGGTCACTATAGCTATGGCTGATTATAGAGATAATATTGATCATATTTCCTGTGTAGTTAGTTAGTTAGTTAGTTAGTTAGTTAGGTCACTATAGCTATGGCTGATTATTGAGATAATATTGATCATATTTCCTGTGTAGTTAGTTAGTTAGTTAGTTAGTTAGTTAGTTAGTTAGTTAGTTAGGTCACTATAGCTATGGCTAATTATAGAGATAATATTGATCATCTTTCCTGTGTAGTTAGTTAGTTAGTTAGTTAGTTAGTTAGTTAGGTCACTATAGCTATGGCTGAATATATAGTTAATATTGATCATCTTTCCTGTGTAGTTAGTTAGTTAGTTAGTTAGTTAGTTAGTTAGTTAGTTAGTTAGTTAGTTAGTTAGGTCACTATAGCTATGGCTGAATATAGAGATCATATTGATCATCTTTCCTGTGTAGTTAGTTAGTTAGTTAGTTAGTTAGTTAGTTAGTTAGTTAGTTAGGTCACTATAGCTATGGCTGAATATAGAGATCATATTGATCATCTTTCCTGTGTAGTTAGTTAGTTAGTTAGTTAGTTAGTTAGTTAGGTCACTATAGCTATGGCTGAATATAGAGATAATATTGATCATTTACGTTTTACATTTACGTTTTGGGGGGGGGGGGGGGGGGTAGAAGGATTACTTTATCCTATCCCAGGTATTCCTTAAAGAGGTGGGGTTTCAAATGTCTCCGGAAGGTGGTGAGTGACTCCGTTGTCCTGGCATCGTGAGGGAGCTTGTTCCACCATTGGGGTGCCAGAGCAGCGAACAGTTTTGACTGGGCTGAGCGGGAACTATGCTTCCGCAGAGGAAGGGGAGCCAGCAGGTCAGAGGTGGATGAACGCAATGCCCTCGTTTGGGTGTAGGGACTGATCAGAGCCTGAAGGTACGGAGGTGCCGTTCCCCTCACAGCTCCATAGAAATGCACCATGGTCTTGTAACAGATGCGAGCTTCAACTGGAAGCCATTGGAGTGTGCGGAGGAGCGGGGTGACGTGAGAGAACCTTGGGAAGGTTGAACACCAGACGGGCTGCGGCATTCTGGATGAGTTGTAGGAGTTTAATGGCACAGGCAGGGAGCCCAGCCAACAGCGAGTTGCAGTAATCCAGACGGGAGATGACAAGTGCCTGGATTAGGACCTGTGCCGCTTCCTGTGTAAGGCAGGGTCGTACTCTCCGAATGTTGTAGAGCATGAACCTACAGGATCGGGTCACCGCCTTGATGTTAGAGGAGAACGACAGGGTGTTGTCCAGGGTCACGCCAAGGCTCTTCCCACTCTGGGAGGAGGACACAACAGAGTTGTCAACCGTGATGGCGAGATCATGGAACGTGCAGTCCTTCCCCGGGAGGAAGAGCAGCTCCGTCTTGCCAAGGTTCAGCTTGAGGTGGTGATCCGTCAAGATAATATTGATCATCTTTCCTGTGTAGTTAGTTAGTTAGTTAGTTAGTTAGTTAGTTATTTAGTTAGTTAGTTAGGTCACTATAGCTGTGGCTGAATATAGAGATAATATTGATAATCTTTCCTGTGTAGGTTAGTTAGTTAGTTAGTTAGTTAGTTAGTTAGTTAGTTAGTTAAGGAAAGATGATAGTAGTTTAGAGAGACAGG
>NW_028160535.1:0-72171 GCF_964263955.1 Coregonus lavaretus | reverse complement strand
CAACCAGTGAAGAACAAACACATTGTAAATACAACCCATATTTCTGTTTATTTATTTTCCCATTTGTACTTGAAGGATTTGCACATTGTTACAACACTGTATATATACATAATATGACATTTGAAACATCTTTATTATTTTGGAACTTCTGAGTGTAATGTTTAATTGTTAATATTTATTGTTTATTTCACTTTTGTTTACTATCTACTTCACTTGCTTTGGCAATGTTAACATACATTTCCCATGCCAATAAAGCCCTTACATTTTATTGAATTAGAGAGAGAGAGAGAGAGAGGAGAGAGAGAGAGAGAGAGAGAGAGAGAGAGAGGAGAGAGAGAGAGAGAGAGAGAGAGAGAGAGAGAGAGAGAGAGAGAGAGAGAGAGAGAGAGAGAGAGAGAGAGAGAGAGAGAGACAGGCAATTTAGAGTGCAACTCCACTCTCTCTTCTCTCATTCCCTCCCACACTCCTCTCCCTCTCTCAACCTTTCCCCTCCACTATCTCTCTTCTCTCTCAACCACAAATGTAGAGAGGGTAGTGGCAAGCAGAGGTATGGGTGGGCCAGGTACAGAAATGCTGGTGTTAGGAGTGAGAGGAGAGGTACAGAAAGGCTGGTGTTAGGAGTGAGAGGAGAGGTACAGAAAGGCTGGTGTTAGGAGTGAGAGGAGAGGTACATAAAGGCTGGTGTTAGGAGTGAGAGGAGAGGTACAGAAATGCTGGTGTTAGGAGTGAGAGGAGAGGTACATAAAGGCTGGTGTTAGGAGTGAGAGGAGAGGTACAGAAAGGCTGGTGTTAGGAGTGAGAGAGAAGTGGTGCAGGGGAGAGGAAGACAAAGGATCAGGAGGGAAACACACACACACACAGACACACAAACACACACACACACGCACACACGCGCACACACACACACGCACACACACGCACACACACACTGGATTATTTTCTACAGCCACTGGTGTGCTGCTGGCATTCACAAAGGCCGAAAACACTAGTCACCACCTTAGAATGATCAGTCACATGAGGCCCAAAACACTAGTCACCACCTTAGAATGATCAGTCACATAAGGCCCCAAACACTAGTCACCACCTTAGAATGATCAGTCACATAAGGCCCAAAACACTAGTCACCACCTTAGAATGATCAGTCACATAAGGCCCCAAACACTAGTCACCACCTTAGAATGATCAGTCACATAAGGCCCAAAACACTAGTCACCACCTTAGAATGATCAGTCACATAAGGCCCCAAACACTAGTCACCACCTTAGAATGATCAGTCACATAAGGCCGAAAACCTAGTCACCACCTTAGAATGATCAGTCACATAAGGCCGAAAACACTAGTCACCACCTTAGAATGATCAGTCACATAAGGCCCCAAACACTAGTCACCACCTTAGAATGATCAGTCACATAGGCCGAAAACACTAGTCACCACCTTAGAATGATCAGTCACATAAGCCGAAACACTAGTCACCACCTTAGAATGATCAGTCACATAGGCCAAAAACACTAGTCACCACCTTAGAATGATCAGTCACATAAGGCCCCAAACACTAGTCACCACCTTAGAATGATCAGTCACATAAGGCCCGAAAACACTAGTCACCACATTAGAATGATCAGTCACATAAGGCGAAAACACTAGTCACCACCTTAGAATGATCAGTCACATAAGGCCCCAAACACTAGTCACCACCTTAGAATGATCAGTCACATAAGGCCCCAAACACTAGTCACCACCTTAGAATGATCAGTCACATAAGGCCCCAAACACTAGTCACCACCTTAGAATGATCAGTCACATAAGGCCCCAAACACTAGTCACCACTTAGAATGATCAGTCACATAAGGCCCCAAACACTAGTCACCACCTTAGAATGATCAGTCACATAAGGCCGAAAACACTAGTCACCACCTTAGAATGATCAGTCACATTTGATTAAACTCTCCGGCACACAGTAAGCCAGGCCTACAGTGTTGAATTAATCTGATTGGCTAGGTTTACCCACAGTCACCAAGCTCACCTAAATAACTCTTTGTGTCAGCTGACACCATCAGTTTTTCTCTCCCAAGAATGGGATCCTTCAGAATAGTACTGTAGACGCAGTAACAGATGATGTATAGCCGTAGTAGGAACAGACGTACCAACCGTCTGAGATGTTCCAGGGCTGGCTGTTCTCTGCTGGGTAATTCTCTCCCGTCCTCCCTAACAAATCTTAGCAGCCAATGTGTCTTGTGACAATGGGCAAGCAATTCACAGGAGATAGCCCTCTTATTGGGAGATTCAGTTGGAGAGGATGTAAACGCAGACAGCGGCAGTACTGGAAGGAAAGGCATCTGGGGAGACGACTGGGGCCCAGAGCACGGGGAAAAATACCAAATTGAAGTGTCATATGGAAATTAATAAACTGACAACCAGAGCAAATTGGGTATCAGGGAAATACAAAGCGAGAGCTTGGAGAAGGCCTATCGGGTGTAAAAACTTGCCGGATGGATTGTAAACAGCCCTTTGGGGTTCTTTCCCCCCACGCTGCATTAGCAGTCACTGAGAATGTGATGTTTTATGACCAAACACAATATGTTAGAAATTGAAATATGTGAGTGGAATATGTGTTGCGAGAGAGAGAGAGAGAGAGAGAGAGAGAGAGAGAGAGAGAGAGAGAGAGAGAGGAGAGAGAGAGAGAGAGAGAGAGAGAGAGAGAGAGAGAGAGAGAGAGAGAGAGAGAGAGAGAGAGAGAGAGAGAGAGAGAGAGAGAGAGAGAGAGAGAGAGAGAGAGAGAGAGAGAGAGAGAGAGAGAGAGAGAGAGAGAGAGAGAGAGAGAGAGAGAGAGAGAGAGAGAGAGAGAGAGAGAGAGAGAGAGAGAGAGAGAGAGAGAGGAGAGAGAGAAAGAGAGAGAGAGCGAGAGAGAGAGAGAGAGAGAGAGAGAGAGAGAGGAGAGAGAGAGGGAGAGGAGAGAGAGAGAGGGAGAGGGAGAGACAGACAGACAGACGGAGGAGAATCAGTATTGATATTTCAGCATAAACACTCCTCCTAATGGGTCTGGAGAGTCTTAGTGAGGGATCGATAGCAAGACGGGAACAACGGCAGAAAGAAGGGATGTATCTGTGAAAATACACCTCTCACCTACTGTGAGGAGTTTGGGGGAGGTGGGGGTAAGGTAGTGGGGAGGCGGGGGGAGGCAGGGTGGAGGCGGGGGGAGGCGGGGGGAGCGGGGGGAGGTAGGGGAGGCGGGGGAGATAGGGGGAGGCGGGAGAGGAGCAAAGGGAGGAGAGGCTGAATCTTAATGTATTTTATGTATTTTTCATGGGAGACTGATTGATGGATAGTGATTGTGAACCTATCTAGGCAGAGGAAGACAGGGGGCTGAGGTCAGTACTGCAGTATTACTACAGTCAGTATTACCAGGGGGCTGAGGTCAGTACTGAGGTAGTACTACTACAAGTCAGTATTACCAGGGGGCTGAGGTCAGTACTGCAGTATTACTACAGTCAGTATTACCAGGGGGCTGAGGTCAGTACTGCAGTATTACTACAGTCAGTATTACCAGGGGGCTGAGGTCAGTACTGAGGTAGTACTACTACAGTCAGTATTACCAGGGGGGCTGAGGTCAGTACTGAGGTAGTACTGCAGTCAGTATTACCAGGGGGGCTGAGGTCAGTACTGAGGTAGTACTACTACAGTCAGTATTACCAGGGGGGCTGAGGTCAGTACTGAGGTAGTACTGCAGTCAGTATTACCAGGGGGGCTGAGGTCAGTACTGAGGTAGTACTGCTGTCAGTGTGACAGTAGGCATGGCATTGGAGATTAAACAAATAGGCTAGTAGGCCTGTCCAGGCCATTTCAGATCCCTGAGAGGGAGTCATCAAGCGCCTAAGGATAGGGAGTGAGAGTTCAGATTGTAATCTGGTCACTGCTCATGTTCTGTCCTCTTCTGTCAGCCTGGAGATTCATCAGCATTCATAGCCTCACACCTCTGAATATTAAAAAAAACTAAGATGTTTTTTTGTCACATACAATGGATAGGTGCATTGATATGTGTTGTTTCAACAGGGTTAGCCATAGTAATACATAGCCCCTGGAGCAAATTATGGTACATGCCATGCTCAAGGGCACAGACAGATTTTCCACCTTGTTGGCTCGGGTATTCGAACCAGAGACCTTTTGATTACTGGCCCAATGCTGTAACTGCTATGCTACTTGCTGCCCCATACAGTGAGGGAAAAAAGTATTTGATCCCCTGCTGATTTTGTACGTTTGCACACTGACAAAGAAATGATCAGTCTATAATTTTAATGGTAGGTTTATTTGAACAGTGAGAGACAGAATAACAACAAAAAAATCCAGAAAAAAGAATGTCAAAAATGTTATAAATTGATTTGCATTTTAATGAGGGAAATAAGTATTTGACCCCCTCTCAATCAGAAAGATTTCTGGCTCCCAGGTGTGTTTTATACAGGTAACGAGCTGAGATTAGGAGCACACTCTTAAAGGCAGCTACTACCTCAGAAACAAAATAGTAGACATCCACAAGTCTGGTTCATCCTTGGGAGCAATTTCCAAACGCCTGAAGGTACCACGTTCATCTGTACAAACAATAATACGCAAGTATAAACACCATGGGACCACGCAGCCGTCATACCGCTCAGGAAGGAGACACGTTCTGTCTCCTAGAGATGAACGTACTTTGGTACGAAAAGTGCAAATCAATCCCAGAACAACAGCAAATGACCTTGTGAAGATGCTGGAGGAAACAGGTACAAAATTATCTATATCCACAGTAAAACGAGTCCTATATCAACATAACCTGAAAGGCCGCTCAGCAAGGAAGAAGCCACTGCTCCAAAACCGCCATAAAAAAGCCAGACTACGGTTTGCAACAGCACATGGGGACAAAGATCGTACTTTTTGGAGAAATGTCCTCTGGTCTGATGAAACAAAAATCGAACTGTTTGGCCATAATGACCAACGTTATGTTTGGAGGAAAAAGGGGGTAATTGCAAGCCGAAGAACTCCATCCCAAACGTGAAGAACAGCGGTGGCAGCATCATGCTGTGGGGGTGCTTTGCTGCAGGAGGGACTGGTGCACTTCACAAAATAGATGAAATCATGAGGAAGGAATATTATGTGGATATATTGAAGCAACATCTCAAGACATCAGTCAGGAAGTTAAAGCTTGGTCGCAAATGGGTCTTCCAAATGGACAATGACCCCAAACATACTTCCAAAGTTGTGGCAAAATGGCTTAAGGACAACAAAGTCAAGGTATTGGAGTGGCCATCACAAAGCCCTGACCTCAATCCTATAGAAA
Organism: Coregonus lavaretus; assembly: GCF_964263955.1. Lineage (NCBI taxonomy): Eukaryota > Metazoa > Chordata > Actinopteri > Salmoniformes > Salmonidae > Coregonus > Coregonus lavaretus. The sequence continues at coordinate 66,863 of NW_028160535.1, read as the reverse complement.
ATGTGTGGGCAGAACTGAAAAAGCGTGTGCGAGCAAGGAGGCCTACAAACCTGACTCAGTTACACCACGTGGAAAGGTATCGGAATGGGCCAAAATTCACCCAACTTATTGTGGGAAGCTTGTGGAAGGCTACCCGAAACGTTTTACCCAAGTTAAACAATTTAAAGGCAATGCTACCAAATACTAATTGAGTGTATGTAAACTTCTGACCCACTGGGAATGTGATGAAAGAAATAAAAGCTGAAATAAATCATTCTCTCTACTATTATTCTGACATTTCACATTCTTAAAATAAAGTGTTGATCCTAACTGACCTAAGACAGGGCATTTTTACTAGGATTAAATGTCAGCAATTGTGAAAAACTGAGTTCAAATGTATTTGGCTAATGTGTATGTAAACTTCTGACTTCAACTGTACATACACACACCTACACACCTACACATTCTCACACACACACACTCACACACCAACACACTGTCATGACTTTACTTTCATTATTGTGATGACTATAATTTATCGAATAATTACTATGTTTAGTTGTTACTAGATTAAATTAATCATGTAACAATTAACTCCAACAATGTTCATTGTTGGATGTTGAAGTTTTTGGGTGGCAAAAAGAAAGGCATTCCTTTCACCCTGTGTGAGGGTAGGTAAGAGGGTCTGGTTGTTGTCGGCCATTTGCCAAGCTGATGTGAGGCCTTCGATCCTCACCCAGGGAGAGTCATGACAACACACACCCACGCAACAACACACACCCACGCAACAACACACACCCCACGCAACAACACACACACGCACTCACACACCAACACACAAACCCACACACCAACACACACACACCCACACACCAACACACACACACGCACGCACGCACCAACATACACACACGTACCTACACACACACACCCACGTGCCAACACACACACACACACACACACACCCACGCACCCAAAAACACAAACAGGTTCTAATACATATATTTCACACATACCTGTACACGTACAGTCAAACATGCAAGCACATCCACAATCTGTCTTCTTCACACACACATACACAGAGTGATTATTCTTTTTATGGGCGTACCTGAGGAAGGCTTTAAGTACATATTTCACACCACATTAACTCCCCTGGTGGGGGAGACAGGTGAGGAGGGGGGAGAAACGAAGGGTGGCAATAGAACCAGACGCCAGCCTGCCTCCTCCCTCTCCCCCTGTCACCCCTCCTCCTCCAACAGCTCTCCCTATACTCCATCCTCTCCACTTCCTCCCCCTTTTTGTCCCCCTTTCTCATACCTTATTGTTCTAAGTCATTTAGAATACCCATACTAAGATACTGTACAATCATGGTCAAAAGTTTTGAGAATGACACAAATATTAATTTTCACAAAGTCTGCTGCCTCAGTTTTTATTATGGCAATTTGCATATACTCCAGAATGTTATGAAGAGTGATCAGATGAATTGCAATTAATTGCAAAGTCCCTCTTTGCCATGGAAATGAACTTAATCCCAAAAAACACATTTCCACTGCATTTCAGCCCTGCCACAAAAGGACCAGCTGACATCATGTCAGTGATTCTCTCGTTAACACAGGTGAGAGTGTTGAAGAGGACAAGGCTGGAGATCACTCTGTCATGCTGATTGAGTTAGAATAACAGACTGGAAGCTTTAAAAGAAGGGTGGTGCTTGAAATCATTGTTCTTCCTCTGTTAACCATGGTTACCTGCAAGGAAACACGTGCCATCATCATTGCTTTGCAGAAAAAGGGCTTCACTGGCAAGGATATTGCTGGTAGTAAGATTGCACCTAAATCAACCATTTATGGGATCATCAAGAACTTCAAGGAGAGAGGTTCAATTGTTGTGAAGAAGGCTTCAGGGCACCCAAGAAAGTCCAGCAAGCACCAGTACCATCTCCTAAAGTTGATTCAGCATTCATTCGAGGCACCACCAGTGCAGAGCTTGCTCAGGAATGGCAGCAGGCAGGTGTGAGTGTATCTACACGCACAGTGAGGTGAAGACTTTTGGAGGATGGCCTAGTGTCAAGAAGGGCAGTGAGGAAGCCACTTCTCTCCAGGAAAAACATCAGGGACAGACTGACATTCTGCAAAAGGTACAGGGATTGGACTGCTGAGGACTGGGGTAAAGTCATTTTCTCTGATGAATCCCCTTTCCGATTGTTTGGGGCAACAAAACTTGTTCGGAGAAGACAAGGTGAGCGCTACCATCAGTCCTGTGTCATGCCATCAGTAAAGCATCCTGAGACCATTCATGTGTGGGGTTGCTTCTCAGCCAAGGGAGTGGGCTCACTCACAATTTTGCCTAAGAACACAGCCATGAATAAAGAATGGAACCAACAAATCTTCAGAGAGCAACTACTCCCAACCATCCAAGAACAGTTTGGTGACGACCAATGCCTTTTCCAGTATGATGGAGCACCTTGCCATAAGGCAAAAGTGATAACTAAGTGGCTCGGGGAACAAAACATCGACATTTTGGGTCCATGGCCAGGAAACTCCCCAGACCTTAATCCCATTGAGAACTTGTGGTCAATCCTCAAGAGGCAGGTGGACAAACAAAACCCCACAAATTCTGACAAACTCCAAGCATTGATTATGCAAGAATCGGCTGCCATCAGTCAGGATGTGGCCCAGAAGTTAATTGACAGCATGCCAGGGCGGATTGCAGAGGTCTTGAAAAAGAAGGGTCAACACTGCAAATATTGACTCATTGCATAATCTTTATGTAATTGTCAATTAAAGCCTTTGACACTTATGGAATGCTTGTAATTATACTTCAGTATACCATAGTAACATCTGACAAAAATATCTAAAAACACTGAAGCAGCAAACTTTGTGAAGACCAATACTTGTGTCATTCTCAAAACTTTTGACCACGACTGTATACTACGTGCTTAATGAGTATATACTACATACTATATACTATCAGTTCATTTTAGTATACTGTATACAAATGGTATCCTTTCAGTTGAGCGTGCTAGGGCTTCGCCTGTCTACCGGAAGTTGATGCTGTTGCTATGCAACCTCTTGCTAGCTTGTTAGCATAAAAAATGACTAGCTCGACATTTTACGATTTTGGGTGTGCTCGTTAATTCAGTCTGAAGTGCCAGAGTGTGCTCTGGGCGTTCGTAAATCCAGAGCGTTGTACGATTGCCCATTCATACATTTAGAGCGTTTCGCTCTCGGAGCGCTCAGAGCGCACACTGGATGCTCTAGCTGATGAATAGGGTTGATCCGAACATTCTGACCTGACAACGGCAGTCAAGCACCCAATCTAACTGGCTAACATTGGCTAGCTAATTCCTGACACAAATGAGAGAACACCTCACCATTTTACTCGCCCAATCAGAGCTGTTTAGGCTGTTTTCATGTTATTCAGGGCATTGGTGACTGTAACTGCTGCTGGTAACTATTTAATGATGCTTTTTTTTGCCAACGTTTACTGACACCGGCCATATTCAACGGGTGTTGAGCGTTCGTAAATTCATCATTTATTCTGCGCTGTGGTACACTCAGACGAGAGTGCTCTGAAATTGGAGTAGATAGCCAGAATTAACAATGTCCATTGAAAACGCACAACGACTATACCAATTAGCTAAGAATGATGTGAATAATCAAGTCAATAAACGTTGGGTAGTTAGATAGCATTAACAGCGGGGAGAACAAGTATTTGATACACTGCCGATTTTGCAGGTTTTCCTACTTACAAAGCATGTAGACGTCTGTAATTTTTATCATAGGTACACTTCAACTGTGAGAGACGGAATCTAAAACAAAAATCCAGAAAATCACATTGTATGATTTTTAAGTAATTAATTTGCATTTTATTGCATGACATAAGTATTTGATCACCTACCAACCAGTAAGAATTCCGGCTCTCACAGACCTGTTTCTTTGGGGATACTTTTCTGCAAAGGGGACAGGACGACTGCACCGTATTGAGGGGAGGATGGATGGGGCCATGTATCGCGAGATCTTGGCCAACAACCTCCTTCCCTCAGTAAAAGCATTGAAGATGGGTCGTGGCTGGGTCTTCCAGCATGACAACAACCCAAAACACACAGCCAGGGCAACTAAGGAGTGGCTCCGTAGGAAGCATCTCAAGGTCCTGGAGTGGCCTAGCCAGTCTCCAGACCTGAACCCAATAGAAAATCTTTGGAGGGAGCTGAAAGTCCGTATTGCCCAGCGACAGCCCCGAAACCTGAAGGATCTGGAGAAGGTCTGTATGGAGGAGTGGGCCAAAATCCCTGCTGCAGTGTGTGCAAACCTGGTCAAGACCTACAGGAAATGTATGATCTCTGTAATTGCAAGCAAAGGTTTCTGTACCAAATTTTAAGTTCTGCTTTTCTGATGTATCAAATACTTATGTCATGCAATAAAATGCAAACGAATTACTTAAAAATCATACAATGTGATTTTCTGGATTTTTGTTTTAGATTCTGTCTCTCACAGTTGAAGTGTACCTACAGTGGGGGGAAAAAGTATTTAGTCAGCCACCAATTGTGCAAGTTCTCCCACTTAAAAAGATGAGAGAGGCCTGTAATTTTCATCATAGGTACACGTCAACTATGACAGACAAATTTAGATTTTTTTTCCCCAGACAATCACATTGTAGGATTTTTAATGAAATTATTTGCAAATTATGGTGGAAAATAAGTATTTGGTCACCTACAAACAAGCAAGATTTCTGGCTCTCACAGACCTGTAACTTCTTCTTTAAGAGGCTCCTCTGTCCTCCACTCGTTACCTGTATTAATGGTACCTGTTTGAACTTATTACCAGTATAAAAGACACCTGTCCACAACCTCAAACAGTCACACTCCAAACTCCACTATGGCCAAGACCAAAGAGCTGTCAAAGGACACCAGAAACAAAATTGTAGACCTGCACCAGGCTGGGAAGACTGAATCTGCAATAGGTAAGCAGCTTGGTTTGAAGAAATCAACTGTGGGAGCAATTATTAGGAAATGGAAGACATACAAGACCACTGATAATCTCCCTCGATCTGGGGCTCCACGCAAGATCTCACCCCGTGGGGTCATAATGATCACAAGAACGGTGAGCAAAAATCCCAGAACCACACGGGGGGACCTAGTGAATGACCTGCAGAGAGCTGGGACCAAAGTAACAAAGCCTACCATCAGTAACACACTACGCCGCCAGGGACTCAAATCCTGCAGTGCCTGACGTGTCCCCCTGCTTAAGCCAGTACATGTCCAGGCCCGTCTGAAGTTTGCTAGAGTGCATTTGGATGATCCAGAAGAGGATTGGGAGAATGTCATATGGTCAGATGAAACCAATATGTAACTTTTTGGTAAAAACTCAACTCGTCGTGTTTGGAGGACAAAGAATGCTGAGTTGCATCCAAAGAACACCATACCTACTGTGAAGCATGGGGGTGGAAACATCATGCTTTGGGGCTGTTTTTCTGCAAAGGGACCAGGACGACTGATCCGTGTAAAGGAAAGAATGAATGGGGCCATGTATCGTGAGATTTTGAGTGAAAACCTCCTTCCATCAGCAAGGGCATTGAAGATGAAACGTGGCTGGGTCTTTCAGCATGACAATAATCCCAAATACACCGCCCAGGCAACGAAGGAGTGGCTTCGTAAGAAGCATTTCAAGGTCCTGGAGTGGCCTAGCCAGTCTCCAGATCTCAACCCCATAAAAAATCTTTGGAGGGAGTTGAAAGTCCGTGTTGCCCAGCGACAACCCCAAAACATCTCTGCTCTAGAGGAGATCTGCATGGAGGAATGGGCCAAAATACCAGCAACAGTGTGTGAAAACCTTGTGAAGACTTACAGAAAACGTTTGACCTGTGTCATTGCCAACAAAGGGTATATAACAAAGTATTGAGAAACTTTTGTTATTGACCAAATACTTATTTTCCACCATAATTTGCAAATAAATTCATAAAAAATCCTACAATGTGATTTTCTGGATTTTTTTTCTTCTCATTTTGTCTGTCATAGTTGACGTGTACCTATGATGAAAATTACAGGCCTCTCTCATCTTTTTAAGTGGGAGAACTTGCACAATTGGTGGCTGACTAAATACTTTTTTCCCCCACTGTATGATAAAAATTACAGACCTCTACATGGTTTGTAAGTAGGAAAACCTGCAAAATCGGCATTGTATCAAATACTTGTTCTCCCCACTGTAGTTAATATACCACCTGGCAAGTTCGATGTATTAGTAGCCAACTAACGTTAGGTATCTAGCTAATATACCGGTAAATACTGCTGTAATGATATGCTATGCGGTTCGTAAGGATAGCGTAGCTAACAAATTGTCAGCCAACGTAATGTAACTTATTTGAAAAGTCCTTACTTTATTACATTGCTCAACATTTTCTTAACATTTGTCATAATTAGTTAAAGCAATGAATTTGTAGCCGCTCTCGTCGGACTACGGCTGTATATTTTCCGCCATTTTCTTCAAATCTGAAAATGTTGTGAAGCCACACCCATTTTCTGATGAATTGCATTATGGGCCCTAAAAGCACGGAAACAGTATCCACTGCTTGTATACTTCGTATTTTGGCGAATTTAGTATGACATCAGGGAACTTTTGGCATACTAACTCTATACATACTATGACCAATATTCATTCTACATACTCAATTTACAGTTGAAGTCGGAAGTTTACATACACCTTAGCCAAATACATTTAAACTCAGTTTTCACAATTCCTGACATTTAATCCTAGTAAAAATTCCCTTTCTTAGGTCAGTTAGGATCACCACTTTATTTTAAGAATGTGAACCGTCAGAATAATAGTAGAGAGAATGATATATTTCCGCTTTTATTTCTTTCATCACATTCTCAGTGGGTCAGAAGTTTACATACACTAAATTAGTATTTGGTAGCATTGTTTTTACATTTTTTAACTTGGGTTAAACGTTTCAGGTAGCCTTCCACAAGCTTCCCACAATAAGTTTTTTATGGCGGTTTTGGAGCAGTGGCTTCTTCCTTGCTGTGCAGCCTTTCAGGTTATGTCGATATAGCACTCGTTTTACTGTGGATATAGATACTTTGTACCTGTTTCCTCAAGCATCTTCACAAGGTCCTTTGCTGTTGTTCTGGGATTGATTTGCACTTTTCGCACCAAAGTACGTTCATCTCTAGGAGACAGAACGCGTCTCCTTCCTCAGCGGAATGAAGGCTGCGTGGTCCCATGGTGTTTATACTTGCGTACTATTGTTTGTACAGATGAACGTGGTACCTTCAGGCGTTTGGAAATTGCTCCAAAGGATGAACCAGACTTGTGGAGGTCTACAAGGTCTTGGCTGATTTTATTTTTATTTTCCCATGATGTCAAGCAAAGAGGCACTGAGTTTGAAGGTAGGCCTTGAAATACATCCACAGGTACACCTCCAACTGACTCAAACTATGTTATTTAGCCTATCAGAAGCTTCTAAAGCCATGACATCATTTTCTGGAATTTTCCAAGCTGTTTAAAGGCACAGTTAACTTAGTGTATGTAAACTTCTGACCCACTGGAATTGTGATACAGTGAATTATAAGTGAAATAATCTGTCTGTAAAATTACTTGTGTCATGCACAAAGTAGATCTCCTAACCGACTTGCCAAAACTATAGTTTCTTAACAATACATTTGTGGAGTGGTTTTACTCCAACCTAAGTGTATGTAAACTTCTGACTTCAACTGTACGTCACAAAGAGTACGGTTAGTGTGAGCATTCGAACACAGCTATTGTCTTTCATTATTCATTGTTCTGTATGGCTGCAGTCAGCAGGATGAGATGGTCAATATGAGTGTTTCACAAACCCGTGTCTGTGCATCTGAACACACAAACTCACTAAACTACAGTAACACGTCAGACTGCATGCAAGGACGTACAAACATAGGCAGGTTCACATTTACATTTGAGTCATTTAGCAGACGCTCTTATCCAGAGCGACTTACAGTTAGTGAGTGCATAAATTTTTTTCATACTGGCCCCCTGTGGGAAACGAACCCACAACCCTGACGTTGCAAGCACCATGCTCTACCAACTGAGCTACACGGGTCTATACGTGGTCTCTTTCTCTTGTTACTAGTCTGCACAGGTTGTGGCATCACACTGCGTTAAAAAGCTTTAAAAACAGCTTTCTAAGAGCACAGTGATTGGATGAGTTATCGTGTAAAATGGAAAACTGAAAAGACGGTATGAAATGCTACCAAGCACCCTGTTCCCTCACTGTGAGGCCCTGTGTGTGTCTGGTTGTGTGTGTCTGCTTGTGTGTGTCTGGTTGTGTGTTTGTGGTTGTTTGTGTCTGTGTGTGTGTCTGTGTGTCTGCTTGTGTGTGTCTGGTTGTGTGTTTGTGTGTGTGTGTGTGTCTGTGTGTGTGTGTCTGTGTGTCTGCTTGTGTGTGTCTGGTTGTTTGTGTCTGGTTGTGTGTGTGTGTCTGGTTGTGTTTGTGTTAAATGACATCAGCAGAACAGACTCAATAGTGGCTAGGCCCTGAGGCATCATCTGGAATTAGACATTTATGGACAAACGTTAGATTCTCCAGAGGGTCTGTGAGAGCACTGCTACTCAACAAATATCTCCACAGATATGGAATTGACTCGCAGAAAACAGAACACGTCTGGCAGAGAATGAGAGAGATGAGGTAGTGTTTTTAGAGTGAATGCTACATTAAGGGGAGAGTCTCTGGGCTGGATTGGAGAATATTTCCTCAAGGAATTTTTCTTCAAAAGCACATACTGGAGGGGAGTGTCTATAGTGAAGGTTTGTTGGTCTGCTGTCTTGTATTCCTCCACATGAATCTGTCCTAACTAGTCAGGCTTACAAACAAGAGAGCCCCAAACCACAAACACATTTCCCTTGTGTCTGTCCGTGTGTGTGTGTGTATATCTGTGTGTGTGTGTGCGTCTGTGTGTGTCTGTGTGTGTGCATGTCTCTGTGTGTGTGTGTGTGTGTGTGACTGGGCCTGTAGTTTCCACGGCGAGGAGATGCTTTGGCCTCATTAACCAGTCTTTGATGTTGGGTGTTGTTTCTGTTTTTGTTTTTCAGTTTGTTCAATCTCTCATTCATTTGTTTGTTCCATTCTTTCACATGAACTATCCCACCCATCCTTTCTCTCATGGCACACATAGCCCCCCCCCTATCCCTCGCCTGACTCTGTTTCAATAGGATGTTATTAACTTCCATTTTACGCCTCTGTGAAGTATTTCTGAGAGAATATGTTTTGTTAGTCATGTTGATACACTTGCAGAGATGTACATTATTATAATAGGGGTTCTACTTCTCTGCCAGGCAACTCTTTTGAGGAAAATCTGGTAGTAATTCTCACAGACCATTAGAATACCTTTCAAAGAGACTCATTAGCTACAGAAGGCCTTCACACAACACTCTTTGTATTGATAATGTTTGTCTGGTACTACTCATGTAGCCAATAGGGCGATGTTTTGACGGCAGTATATCATTCAAAACAGATGAGTCATGGAAGGTGAGCACGACACTTAGCTTAAGCCATGGTATTAGCTCTGGGAGCTAACTAAAGTCTTCAGGTCTCAGACAAAGTTATCCCCCTCTCTCGCTCTCTCTCTCTCTCTCTCTCTCTCTCTCTCTCTCTCTCTCTCTCTCTCTCTCTCTCTCTCTCTCTCTCTCTCTCTCACTCTCTGTCTCTCTCTGTCTCTGTCTCTGTCTCTGTCTCTGTCGCTCTCTCTCTCTCTCTCTCTCTCTCTCTCTCTGTCTCTCTCTCTCTCTCTCTCTCTCTCTCTCTCTCTCTCTCTCTCTCTCTCTCTCTCTCTCTCTCTGTCTCTCTCTGTCTCTCTCTGTCTCTCTCTCTCTGTCTCTCTCTCTCTGTCTCCCTCCCTGTCTCTCAAATTCAAATTCAAGCTGCTTTATTGGCATGAAAAACATTGTCACGGATTCAGCCGAGGCTGCCCCTCCTCCTTGCTCGGGCAGGCTTCGGCGTTCGTCGTCACCGGAGTACTAGCTGCTACCGATCCATGTATTAATTTTTTTTAAAAAATTTTGTAGTTTTTTTTTTTTTTTATAAATTTTTTTTGGGGGGGGGAATGGATCAGCTTAATATTGCAGATAGATTGTATCTTCTATCAATGTAATTGTCTGCATCACTTCCAATCCCCCATGTTTTTTAAATTTTTTTATATATATATTCCCCTTTATTACTTTTCAACCCCACCATCCTTTCCCTACTTGGAGTAAATTAGTGAACAACAACGCCCAGGCCTCTACTTCCGGTCTATACTTACTATCTACACCTTATGGACAGAGTTAATTTTACAATAATTCTATATATATATATATATATATATTTATTTATTTTTTTGCTCCTGAACTTCTTCTACTCTCAACCTCTCCGATCATTTTCATGATGTCCATCCGGTTTGCTTCTAAATGCCATATCTTTCTAACTGTGCTCTTTCCCAAAAGCTCCCAACATACAACCTATATACTTATTATGGACACAGTATGCTTACATTATTAGCTATCTTTGTTATTATTTGTTGTTATTTGTTATTAGTCCCATCCTTCAACTCTATTCAATACCTCCCATCTATCTCTTAACACCATCCATATAGGATTTCTATTTGCCATATATATTTCAACCGTACTGTGATGTTTTACAAAAGTTCTGAACCTTTCTATTCTCATTGCTTCTACAGATTGTGAATTAAAAATAAACATTTTTGCTAAAAGTATTATTATATTATTGATTGATTGACTATGACTTTTCAGATCACCCAGTAATGCTATCTGCAAGGTTAGTTCCAGGTAAATATTGCAATCCTTTAGCCATTCCTGGACCTGTGTCCAAAAACAAGCTACAAATGGACAGAACCAAAACAAATGATCTAATGATTCTATCTCTTCACAGCAAAATCTGCAGAGCTGGGAAGATTGTATCCCCCATATAAATAACATTCTATTGGTAGCAAGAATTTTATATAATAATTTAAATTGAAAGATTCTAATTTTTGAATCCGGTGTCGTTTTGCGTGTCAGTTCATAAACACTATGCCATGGGATCGGTACGTCAAAGATCTCTTCCCAACTATTTTGCAATCTATATGGGACGGCTGTCAATCCTTTGGTCCTTAAGTGAAACTGATATACTTTTTTATTCATCACAGTTTTCCTTAACCAATTATGTTCTTTAATGCAAGGCCGACAGACAAGTTCCTTACTTTCTCCCCCTTCAACTTTCCTCTTCCACTTTTGCGGTAAGGCTGCAATTATTTGGTTGTAATTTTGGGTAGAGCAGACATTTCCATATGTTTTTGTTAGCTGCATGTGCGACATAACTCCACCAGTCCTACCGATGATATCATTTACGAAGATTATACCTTTTTTAAACATTCTGTCAAAAAATAAAGGTTTTTTGTCAATTAGTATATTTGAATTTAACCACAATATTTGTTGCATTATTTGTTCTGTCGTTTCTGGAGGATTAAATTGAAATTGCAACCAACTTTCTATGGCTTGTTTTAGAAATAGTGACATTTGGGAGATTATTTCCTTTTCAAATAACTGAAAGTGAGAGGTTGTAATCTGAATAAAGGGAAAAAAGCCTTTCTTGAACAGTGGGTGAGACAATCTTACTAATTTGCTTGAGAACCAGTTCGGATTTAAGTATAACTTTTGGATGACTGAAGATTTTAGTGATAGGTCTAATGCTTTAATATTTAATAATTTCTGTCCTCCGAATTCATATTCGTTATATAAATATGCTCTTTTAATTTTGTCTGGCTTGCCGTTCCAAATAAAATTGAATATTTTTTTCTCATATAATTTAAAAAACTGTTTGCTAGGCGTAGGCAAGACCATAAGCAAATAGGTAAACTGGGATAATACTAAAGAGTTAATCAGGGTGATTTTTCCACAAATTGACAGGTATTTTCCTTTCCATGGTAGTAAGATCTTATCTATTTTTGCTAACTTTCTATTAAAATGTATTGAAGTGAGATCATTTATTTCCTTTGGGATATGTATTCCGAGTATATCCACATCACCATCAGACCATTTTATTGGTAAACTACATGGTAATGTAAAAATTGTATTTTTTAGTGATCCAATACGTAATATAGTACATTTGTCATAATTTGGTTTTAATCCAGAGAGGTTAGAAAATGTATCTAGATCCTCTATGAGGCTGTGGAGGGATTCTAGTTGTGGATCTAAAAGAAAACATGAATCATCTGCGTACAATGACACCTTTGTTTTTAAGCCCTGTATTTCTAATCCTCTGATATTATTATTGGATCTGATTTTAATAGCTAACATCTCGATGGCCACAATAAATAGATATGCCGATAGTGGACAACCTTGTTTCACTCCTCTTGACAGTTTAAAACTTTCTGAGAAATAGCCATTATTTACTATTTTACACCTAGGGTTACTATACATGATTTTGACCCATTTTATAAGAGATTCTCCAAAATTGAAATGCTCCAGGCATTTATATATAAATCCCAGTCGAACTTTATCAAATGCCTTTTCGAAGTCTGCTATGAATAGCAGGCCTGGTTTCCCATATTTTCCATAGTGTTCTATTGTTTCCAATACTTGCCTTATATTATCTCCAATGTATCTTCCATGTAAAAAACCTGTCTGATTAGAATGAATAATATCCGACAATACCTTTTTAATTCTATGCGCTATACATTTTGCTAGGATTTTTGCATCACAACACTGAAGTGTAAGGGGCCTCCAATTTTGTAAATGGACTGGATCTTTATATTTTCCACTTGTATCCTGTTTCAGTAATAATGAGATCAGACCTTCTTCTTGAGTGTCAGATAATCTACCATTTACATAGGAGTGGTTAAAACATGCTAATAACGGTCCTCTTAGTATATCAAAAAAGGTTTGGTATACCTCGATTGGTATGCCATCCAACCCTGGAGTTTTCCCGGACTTAAAGTCTTTAATTGCATCCAGAAGTTCCTCCTCTGTAATTTCACCTTCACATGAGTCTTTCTGTGTGGCTGTTAATTTGACATTATCAATAGAAAAAAAATCTCTACAATTAGCTTCAGTTAGAGGAGATGGAGGCGACTGAAAAGAAAACGTATGCTTAAAGTACTTTGTTTCTTCCTTCAAAATATCATTAGGTGAATTATGGGTGACTCCGTCAATTGTAACCAGTTTCATTAAGTTCTTTTTGGTAGCATTCCTATGTTGAAGACTAAAAAAGAATTTTGTGCATTTTTCCCCATATTCCATCCAGTTTGCTTTATTTGTATAATATATTACACTTGATCTTTCTTGAATAAGTTTTTCCATTTCTTTTTGTTTTTCCTCTAATTTATTCTGAGCCTCTATGTTACAGTTTTTATTGCCATCTATCTGTTCTGTTAGACTTTCTATTTCCTTTCTTAGTATAAACTCTTTTGACCTAAATTGCTTTTGTTTTCGAGATGAGTACTGAATTGCATGGCCTCTAAAGGCACATTTAAAGGTGTCCCATACAATAAGGGGATTCGCTGTACCTATGTTATGTTGGAAAAAGTCAGTTATAAATTCCTTTGTTCTAATTATAAATAAATTATCATCCAATAGGCTTTGATTAAATTTCCAATATCCTCGCCCACGTGGAAATTCAGTCAGAGTAATGTATATGCCTATTATATGATGGTCCGACCGCATTCTGTCCCCTATCAACACTTTTTTTTACTTTTGGTGCCAACGAGAATGAGATAAGAAAGAAGTCAAGACGACTAGCTTGATTCAGTCTCCGCCATGTATATCTCACTAGATCAGCATATTTAAGCCTCCATATATCTACTAGTTCTAATGTATCCATGACATTCACAATTTCCTTAAGAGCATGTGGGTGATTGTTTGTGGTGTGATTTCCTTTTCGGTCCATTGAGCTATTTAAAACAGTATTATAATCCCCCACCATAATAATATTGTCTTGAGTTGCTTGCAGGCTTGATAATTTATTATATATATTGTCAAAGAATTGTGGATCATCATTATTTGGTCCGTAAAGGTTAATGAGCCATATCTGTTTATGGTCCAATACCATATTTAAAATAATCCATCTACCTTGCGTATCTATTTGGACAATTTGCACATTCGGATCGAAATTACTATTAATTAATATCATCACCCCTTTTGAATTTCTTTGCCCATGGGAGAAGTATATTTCCCCCCCCCATTCTTTTTTCCACGCTACTTCATCTCGAATTGTTGAATGAGTTTCCTGTATACAATAGATATTATATTCCTTCTCTTTGAGCCATGTAAATATTGTTCTTCTTTTGTTATTATCAGCTAAGCCATTACAATTATAACTGGCTATACTTATTTCACCATACACCATAATGAGATACAAGTTTCAAGTCTATTTATCATTATATATGTTTGTAAATTTACCAATAAAAAATTGCGTAATGATTGAGTGTCCATATAGCTGTACCGTGATATTTGCATTGCTACGGAGTAACCCTTCAATTGTTCTCCACTAATTCCCCCGCTAAAGCCCCTCCCCATCCCAAGTTGAGCCGTCATCCCAGTGATCAGCATCCCACCCACGTCCCTCCGTATCCCTAAGGCCCCGAGAGGCCAGGACCCATCCATCGAAAACAGCACACAGTGCCACCCACAAAACAGAAGCAGGTTAACCGCCAAAAGCATTTCCAATGCTTTCACCTCTATATATATATATATATATATATATATCTATATAACTATTATTATTTTTTAAATTATGCATATCCTATTTTCCATCATTATCAATTAATTAGCGTAATAATGTCGGCAGTTCACGCATAGGATTCTAACATATAACCCGGATTGCCATTGTATTGCATTTAATTCATTGACAAGCAATTATTATCCTAGCAAATAATTCCTGCGGTCCATCCCATACCCCCCCCCCCCCAACATCCCCACCCCCCCACAACAGATGCCAGACAAGCACACATGCACATACTCACATACTCCAACACACTCACCCCCCCTCCTCCACAATCCACCATAAAATCCGATACTCAACGGCTGTTATATCCCAGAGCCCAACTCGAGAAATAACTTGATCTACGAGTGCACATACAGTTAAAGCTGATTGAGAAAGCATGCAGATTGAGCAGAAATTGATAACAATGTGAGATTTGATTAATCTACTTAATCTATGTCAAGTCCTAGGTGATGGAGATCAGATCCACCCTCTTCACCTGAGACACAAACACTCTGATCCCCTGTTGTAACCATTTTCCCAAGCATCTCCATGCGGTCAGACCTTTGATTATTTTGTGCCACCTGGGCCACAATGATAAACCCCCTCTCTGATTGTCCGAGTGTGACCCCCTCCCCATGGGTTACTGCAGCCAGTGTTGCCAGCACTGCCACTACCTGGGTGGGCGTACCCCACCGGAATCCCCACCGGCTAGGTAAAAGGTCGTCAAGGTTCTCATTAGCAGCTTTGAGAATTTCCTTGTATATTATGCTCTCCCATCAGGGGGCTCTGGCTTTGTAGGACCAACCCTGCCAGGCAGGCTCAGAATCTTGAGGGGGCGGTGCTGCTCAAGTAGGTCTCTGACCGCATTTATTTCTCTGTTTAGGCTGCATATTCACAGCAGGTCCATAAAATAGATGGGAACTTCTCTTTGGTGTATGGGTCGCTCAGGTGGGTGTCCAGGTTATAGGGTTAGGGATCTTTCCATCATGATAGGACAATGAATAATTAGATTAGATGTATACTATATTTAAAAATGTATATCCCTCATCTACACAAAATTGAAAGCTCTCTCTCTCACTACCCCTGTTCATAGACCCCCGGTCGGCTCTGGGATATGCAACCATTTCCCCTCTCACTCACTTAACGCCGCACCTTTTCAAACACAAAAATGCACACCACATGGTTGACTGCGGAAGAAATGGGCCGAGCGTGCAAACGCACCCGATCCATGTATCTTTCTTCGACTTGTTTTGTCTTAATTGGTATCACCTGTTTCCCATCATGTAGTTATGTCTTCCCTATTTAACCCTCTGTCTCACACTGTGTGTTGTGCGTGTTTGTTCATGTTTTGGTTGTCGTTAGCGTGGAGGTTGTTGTTCATTATTTTTACCTACGAATAAAGTACGCCTTCTGATTAGCTCTGTGTCCTGCGCCTGACTTCGCCTACCGCATTACACTGACGCCTTGACGAACATTGTGTCAATATTGCCAAAGCAACAATGTATACAATAATACAATTATAAACAATAACAAATAATAATATAAGATGGTAGTAAATAATAATCCAAATTAAATACAAAAATAATAACAATAAAATGGTAACAGTCAATAGTAGAAATGTAGTAATTATAAAAATCTAAATATGGAAAATGAAACTATAACTAACTTATAACTAAATAACGGTCATCTTCACCATTACATCAGTACTACAACTACCATGATCATTACTACCACTACTACAACCACCATCATTAAACTGCCATCATTACCATTACCACCCATACCACTACTATTTGGAATGATAAACAACAATAATAATGGTAATGACAATAATAGCAATAACAATAATAATAAGTAAGTTACTATTTACTATGCAGATGTTATTATTCAGTGTCCCTCAGCCTATGGCAGGCAAATACATATTTGGCTGCAAGAGGAGCCATTGCTCCTTCGCCCATGAGTATTTTTAGTTTTTCCTCTGGGTTTAATAAGTTAAAATTTGGAATAAATGTAGTCATTTCTGTGAATAATGAATCTCTTTGTGAGGAATATTTATCACAGTAAAGGAGAAAGTGCATCTCTGTTTCTACCTCCCCTGTCGTGCAGTGACCACATATACGCTCCTCTTTGGGTAGCCATGTCTTTTTATGTCTGCCGGTTTCTATTGCCAATTGATGGTCACTCAGCCTGTACTTGGTAAGGATCTGTCTCTGCTTCCTATCTCTGACAGAGTAGAGATAATCAGCCAATTCATATTCTCTGTTTAGGGTCAGATAGCAATTTAGTCGGCTTTGGGATTTTGTTTTGTTTTTCCAATGTTGTAAATATGAGTCCTTTGATTGGTTCATGATTTTGTTCATTGAAATGCTTCTTTTGAAGCAGTGTTGGTGTCAGCTTGGTTGGTTAGGTTCAACACCAACTGACTGAGAGGGCTCGTTTCTGGGCTCAGCTCTTGGGTTTGAAGTGCTTTAAATTGCAGACTTCAATTTGGACTTGAATTTAGATGTAGCCAACATTTTAATGATATTTTCTGTATTTTCATTACAACTGGAAAACAGCCCAATTCTGCCCTACATGCATTAGTTGGTGTATTTCTCTGGAATTTTCCAACATAATTCTGCATGTAGGGCTTCAATTGGATGTTTGTTCCACATTTTAACGTCCAGTTTACTTCCGTAAAAGCTATTGGTAGGATTACACTGTCAAATATTTTGGTCCAAATTCTAATTGGGATGTTGATTTTGAATAATTTCATTTTTATTGCATACAATGCCCTGCACGCTTTTTCTTTGAGTGCATTCACTGCCATATTAAAGTTTCCCAATGCAGATATGGTCAGACCAAGGTATGTGTAATTTTTAGTGTGTTAAATTATGGTGTTGTTCAGGGTGAATTAATATTTGTGTTTCTGACATCTTTTTTTGTTGTTGTTGAAAATCATGATTATTTTAAAAAAAAAATCTGCCAGGGCCCAATTATGGCAATATTGCTCTAGAATGTTAAGGTTCTGTTGAATACCTTCTTTGGTTGGTGATAGAAGTACCAAGTCATCAGCATATAGCAGGTATTTTACCTCTGTGTCAAATAGTGTGAGTCCTGCGGCTGGAGAATGGTCCAACATGTCTGCTAATTCATTGATATAAAT
Source organism: Coregonus lavaretus (assembly GCF_964263955.1). Classification (NCBI taxonomy): domain Eukaryota; kingdom Metazoa; phylum Chordata; class Actinopteri; order Salmoniformes; family Salmonidae; genus Coregonus; species Coregonus lavaretus. Next base: position 49,033 of record NW_028160535.1, on the reverse strand, counting down.
GTTGAAAAGATTTGGACTCAAACTGCAGCCTTGTCTCACACCTCGACATTGTGAAAATAATTATGTTCTTACGTTTTTGATTTTTATTGCACACTTGTTTTCTGTGTACATACATTTTATTAAGTCATACACCTTACCACCAAGCCCACTTTGGAGAATTTTGTAGAATAGCCCTTTGTGCCAAATAGAATCAAATGCTTTTTTAAAGTCAATAAAGCAAGCAAAGATTTTGCCCTCTTTTTTTTGGTGGACGTGTTTATTAATTAGTGTGTGTAAGGTGTATATATGGTCAGTAGTGCGATGGTTAGGGAGAAAGCCAATTTGACATTTACTTATTAAATTTTTTTCTTGAAGAAAGGTTTGAATTCTTGAATTCAAAATGCTACAGAAAACCTTTCCCAAGGTGCTGTTTACGCAAATTCCCCTGTAATTATTGGGGTCTGATTTGTCTCCACTTTTGTGGATATGGGAGATGAGCCCCTGGTTCCAGACATCAGGGAAGCAGCCAGAAGTTAAAACTATGTTGAACAATTTAAGCACCGTATTTTGCAACTCAGGTGTGCTGTTTTTCAGCATTTCATTTATGATGTTATCTAGACCACAAGCCTTCTTTAATTATATAGATTTTAGCTTTTCATTTAGTTATTGTTGGGTTATTGGGTAATCGAATGGATTTTGGTTATTTTTAATGACTGATTCAAGGATGTTCAATTTTTCTTGAATTTATAATTGGTTCTGTTGTAAGTCTTTTTGTGGGAAGTTTTTGTATATATTATCAAAATAAGTTTTCCAAATTCCTTCATCTTTTATGGCTAATTATTGTGGCTTTGTCATGCTTAAATTGTTCCACATGTCCCAGAACTGATTTTGGTCAATTGCACTTTCAATTTCATTAAGTGTCTTGTTGGTATAATTCAATTTCTTGCATTTCAGTGTATGTTTATACTGTTTCAGAGTTTCAAAGTATTCATAGCGTAGATCTGGGTTGTTTTGCTGCTTATGTTTTTCATTTGACATTTGTCTTAGGTGTTTTCTAATTGTTTTACATTTGTTATCAAACAATTTTTCAGAAACATTTTGTTTTTTGTTTCTGATGTTGCATTTCTTTGGTTTTCTCAGATTTGCTTTCGATGCTGCTTTTTGGAAAATGCAATTGATGTTTTGAGTAGCCGAATTGACACCTTCTTTATTGTAAGTTATTGAAAAACTGTATAGAGTTCATCATTTCATTTGAGTTCAATGTTTCAATGAATCTCTCTGCACTGTTTTGAGCCCATCTGTACGATTGGTTCATGTTGTAGAGTTTATTGGGCTGTTTTTTTGAATGAATATTGCCGGTTAATTTCTTCAGAAACACGTTGATCTGACTGTGATCTGACAATGGTGTCTGTGGTCTGACAGTGAATGGACTAATGGAGGAGGGCACAATGTCAGTGATGGCATAATCGACTACACTTGTCCCAAGAGCTGAGCAGTAAGTAAACTGAACTAAAGAGCCCCTCTGATTCTACCATTAAGCATGTATAGGCCTAAGGCTCGACAGAGATGCACTAACTCCTTCCCATTTTTGTTCAGTATTTGGTCAGGACTGTTTCTATTATTTATAATTGGGCTACTGTACAAGGAGGGGTGTCCAAATATGTGGTGGTTACCTCCCGCATCAGCGTAGTCAGGCTCAGAACCTGTTCTTGCATTGAAATCTCCACAAAGAAGCACTTTACCCTCTGCCTGAAATTGAATGATTTCTGTATGGAGATTGTCAAAAAATGATCATACTATGATGAATCTGAAGGAGGAGCATAAGCTGCACATATGTATACATCATTGTCACAATAGATTGTACCTTTGTTAAGTTTTAACCAAATGTGATTAGTACCTTTTTTTCATTTCATTCTGTGCTAAGTCCTGCTTATGCCAAATGATGATTTTTTTATTTTTTTTTATTTTTTTTTTTTTTTTTTGTCATTTAGCAGACGCTCTTATCCAGAGCGACTTACAGGAGCAATTAGGGTTAAGTGCCTTGCTCAAGGGCACATCGACAGATTTTTCACCTAGTCGGCTCGGGGGATTAGAACCAGCGACCTTTCGGTTACTGGCACAACGCTCTTAACCACTAAGCTACCTGCCGCCCCATCAGGCTATGATTCCTCTATAGCCTGAGAGACACTGAGTACCTATGTCTCCACGACACCATGTTTCCAGAAGGATTATGATGTCCTGTCCCTTGATGTTTTTAATCAATTCTGGATTTGTTGTTTTATAACCAAAATGTGAAGAGTACAGGCCCTGGATATTCCAAGAGCCGATAGTTAATTATCTCATTTATAATAAGTGATATTCACTGGTTTGAGTAAAGTACATTGAAAAAATAAAATAAATAAATAAATAATAAATAATAATAATAATAATAATAGTAATATATATACAGTGCCCTCCACAATTATTGGCACCCCTATTTAAGATGTGGTCGAGGACTTCCAAAAATTCTCCTTTTTTTTTAAACAACATAGAACCCAAATGCAAAAAAATTGAAAAATCCAACCTTTTATTTAAGTACATTACTTTGGTGTAAAAAAAAAAAATCACACATTTAGAAAAAATAAAACTTGAAATCATGTGTCCCACAATTATTGGCACCCCTGATGTTAATACTTTGTACAACCCCCTTTTGCCAACAAGACAGCACTTAATCTCCTCCTATAACATTTCACAAGATTGGAGAACACAGAGAGAGGGATCTTTGACCATTCTTCTTTGCACAATCTTTCTAGATCATCCAGTGTCCTGGGTCCTCTCTTATGCACTCTCCTCTTTAGCTCGCCCCACAGGTTTTCGATTGGGTTGAGGTCTGGGGACTGAGATGGCCATGGGAGGACCTTGAGTTTGTGACTGCTGAACCATTTTTGTGTAGATTTTGCCACATGTTTTGGATCATTATCCTGCTGAAAGACCCAATGACGACCCATCTTCAGCTTTCTGGCAGAGGCCATCAGGTTTTTATTTAAAATGTCCTGGTAGTTCAAAGCGTTCATAATGCCATGCACCCTAACAAGGTTCCCAGGGCCTTTGGAAGAGAAACAGGCCCACAGCATCACAGATCCTCCACCATACTTCACGGTGGGCATAAGGTGCTTTTCGGCATACTCATCTTTTGTTTTACGCCAGACCCACTTAGAGTGTTTGTTGCCAAAAAGCTCAATCTTAGTCTCATCTGACCAAAGCACACGATCCCAGTTGAAGTCCCAGTGCCGCTTAGCAAACTCCAGACGTTTACGTTTGTGAGTGTTAGTGAGAAAAGGCTTTTTCCTTGCATGCCTCCCAAACAGCTTGTTGGCATGTAGAGAGCGTCTGATGGTTGTTTTGGAGACTTTGTGACCCCAAGATGAAACTCTTTGATGCAATTATGTGACAGTGAGCTTAGGACTTTTTTTTACTTCTCTTACCATCCTCCTCACTGTGCGTTGTGGCAAGATAAACTTGGGACCTCTTCCAGCCTTGTTTGTCACTGTTCCAGTTGTTTTAAACTTCTTAATGATTCCTTTGACTGTAGATACGGGCAAGTTAAGGCGAGTGGCTATTTTCTTGCAGCCATTGCCTGACTTATGAAGGTCGACACAAATCTGCCTTACTTGAATGGTGTGTTCTCTTGTCTTTGCCATGTTGACAAATGTGTAAGAGAATTAGGCCTCTGTGTCACGTCATATTTATACCCCAGGGAAACAGGAAGTCATGAATTACTAATTAAAAGTTCCTAGATACCCTGACCAACTTTAGCAACTACAGAAAAATATATGTTGTTTAAAAAAAAAGGAGAATTTTTGGAAGTCCTCGACCACATCTTAAACAGGGGTGCCAATAATAGTGGAGGGCACTGTATATATATATATATATATATATATATATACAGTGGGGAAAAAAAGTATTTAGTCAGCCACCAATTGTGCAAGTTCTCCCACTTAAAAAATTGAGAGAGGCCTGTAATTTACATCATAGGTACACGTCAACTATGACAGACTAATTGAGAAAAAAACATCCAGAAAATCACATTGTAGGATTTTTAATGAATTTATTTGCAAATTATGGTGGAAAATAAGTATTTGGTCACCTACAAACAAGCAAGATTTCTGGCTCTCACAGACCTGTAACTTCTTCTTTAAGAGGCTCCTCTGTCCACCACTCGTTACCTGTATTAATGGCACCTGTTTGAACTTGTTATCAGTATAAAAGACACCTGTCCACAACCTCAAACAGTCACACTCCAAACTCCACTATGGCCAAGACCAAAGAGCTTTCAAAGGACACCAGAAACAAAATTGTAGACCTGCACCAGGCTGGGAAGACTGAATCTGCAATAGGTAAGCAGCTTGGTTTGAAGAAATCAACTGTGGGAGCAATTATTAGGAAATGGAAGACATACAAGACCACTGATAATCTCCCTCGATATGGGGCTCCACGCAAGATCTCACCCCGTGGGGTCAAAATGATCACAAGAACGGTGAGCAAAAATCCCAGAACCACACGGGGGGACCTAGTGAATGACCTGCAGAGAGCTGGGACCAAAGTAACAAAGCCTACCATCAGTAACACACTATGCCGCCAGGTACTCAAATCCTGCAGTGCTAGACGTGTCCCCCTGCTTAAGCCAGTACATGTCCAGGCCCGTCTGAAGTTTGCTAGAGTGCATTTGGATGATCCAGAAGAGGATTGGGAGAATGTCATATGGTCAGATGAAACCAAAATAGAACTTTTTGGTAAAAACTCAACTCGTCGTGTTTGGAGGACAAAGAATGCTGAGTTGCATCCAAAGAACACCATACCTACTGTGAAGCATGGGGGTGGAAACATCATGCTTTGGGGCTGTTTTTCTGCAAAGGGACCAGGACGACTGATCCGTGTAAAGGAAAGAATGAATGGGGCCATGTATCGTGAGATTTTGAGTGAAAACCTCCTTCCATCAGCAAGGGCATTGAAGATGAAACGTGGCTGGGTCTTTCAGCATGACAATGATCCCAAACACACCGCCCGGGCAACGAAGGAGTGGCTTCGTAAGAAGCATTTCAAGGTCCTGGAGTGGCCTAGCCAGTCTCCAGATCTCAACCCCATAGAAAATCTTTGGAGGGAGTTGAAAGTCTGTGTTGCCTAGCGACAGCCCCAAAACATCACTGCTCTAGAGGAGATCTGCATGGAGGAATGGGCCAAAATACCAGCAACAAGTGTGTGAAAACCTTGTGAAGACTTACAGAAAACGTTTGACCTGTGTCATTGCCAACAAAGGGTATATAACAAAGTATTGAGAAACTTTTGTTATTGACCAAATACTTATTTTCCACCACAATTTGCAAATAAATTCATTAAAAATCCTACAATGTGATTTTCTGGATTTTTTTCCCTCAATTTGTCTGTCATAGTTGACGTGTACCTATGATGAAAATTACAGGCCTCTCTCAATTTTTTAAGTGGGAGAACTTGCACAATTGGTGGCTGACTAAATACTTTTTTCCCCCACTGTATATATATATATATATATATATTGCTTTGTAAGTAGGAAAACCTGCAAAATCGGCATTGTATCAAATACTTGTTCTCCCCACTGTATGTATATATATATATACATACAGTACAGACATACATACTTACATACAGTGAGGGAAAAAGTATTTGATCCCCTGCTGATTTTGTACGTTTGCCCACTGACAAAGACATGATCAGTCTATAATTTTAATGGTAGGTTTATTTGAACAGTGAGAGACAGAATAACAACAAAGAAATCCAGAAAAACATTTGGCAACTCAAACCTTCAGCTCCCTCTACAGATTTTCTATGGGATTAAGGTCTGGAGACTGGCTAGGCCACTCCAGGACCTTAATGTGCTTCTTCTTGAGCCACTTCTTTGTTGCCTTGGCCGTGTGTTTTGGGTCATTGTCATGCTGGAATACCCATCCCGACCCATTTTCAATGCCCTGGCTGAGGGAAGGAGGTTCTCACCCAAGATTTGACGGTACATGGCCCCTTAGCAGAAAAACACCCCCAAAGCATAATATTTCCACCTCCATGTTTGACGGTGGGGATGGTGTTCTTGGGGTCAGAGGCAGCATTCCTCCTCCTCCAAACACGGTGAATTGAGTTTATGCCAAAGAGCTCGATTTTGGTCTCCTCTGACCACAACACTTTCACTCCGTTCTCCTCTGAATCATTCAGATGTTCATTGGCAAACTTCAGACGGGCCTGTATATGTGCTTTCTTGTGCAGGGGGACCTTGCGGGCGCTGCAGGATTTCAGTCCTTCACGGCATAGTGTGTTACCAATTGTTTTCTTGGTGACTATGGCATTCATGGTTCTGTCCCATCATCAAACCTTTGAATCTTTTCTTTTAGAGGACTTTTTTACTTTGATGTCCTTTGTCTTCTGTCTTTATTTTGTCTTATTTTGTCTTTCTTTTCTTCTGTTAACTAGATATTCTTTGTTTCTCTCTCTCTCTCTCTCTGTATCTCTCTCTCTCGCTCTCTCTCTCTCTCTCTCTCTCTCTCTCTGTGTCTCTCTCTCTCTCTGTGTGTCTCTCTCTCTCTCTCTCTCTGTCTCTCTCTCTCTCTCTCTCTCTCTCTCTCTCTCTCTCTTCTCTCTCTGTGTGTCTGTCTCTCTCTCTCTCTCTCTCTCTCTCTCTCTCTCTCTCTCTCTCTCTCTCTCTCTCTCTCTCTCTCTCTCTCTCTCTCTCTCTCTCTCTCTCTCTCTCTCTCTCTCTCTCTCTCTCTCTCTCTCTCTCTCTCTCTCTCTCTCTCTCTCTCTCTCTCTGTGTCTCTGTCTCTCTATCTGTGTGTCTCTGTCTCTCTCTCTGTGTGTCTCTGTCTCTCTCTCTGTGTGTCTCTGTCTCTCTCTCTGTGTGCCTCTGTCTCTCTCTCTCTGTGTCTCTGTCTCTCTCTGTCTCTCTCTCTATGTCTCTCTCTCTCTCTCTCTCTCTCTGCTCTCTCTCTCTCTATGTCTCTCTCTCTCTCTCTCTCGCTCTCTCTCTCGCTCTGTCTCTCTCTCTCTCTCTCTCTCTCTCTCTCTCTCTCTCTCTCTCTCTCTCCTCTCTCTCTCTCTCTCTCTCTCTCTCTCTCTCTCTCTCTCTCTCTCTTTCTCTCTCTCGCTCTCTCTCGCTCTCTCTCGCTCTCTCTCTCTCTCTCTCTCTCTCTCTCTCTCTCTCTCTCTCTCTCTCTCTCTCTCTCTCTCTCTCTCTCTCTCTCTCTTCTCATCCATATAACATTTCAAGACTCTTTGTTCTGTACATTTGTATCACTTCAGGATCCTAACTGGCTCAAGGATGTGTGCAATGAGCTGCACTCACATCTCTTCAGTTCTTTAACAATCATACCAGACTAGACACTTCCTGATACTGCCTCCCTCTCTCTGACTATTTAAACAATGGTCCTCCTTATTATCCCTGATAATTCTCCCTCACATCTTTAACGTAGTCAGAGATGGAGCTGAACAGACTCATTCAGCACACTCCTCTCCTGTCCTCCATTGCTCCTTTCACTGGTCTGAAAAGACAGAATTAGCCTTGTAGCTACAGAAAGTGCTCCTCGTCCCTTTCAGTCTCTACACAGTCAAATACCCTGCTTTACATTTATAGCCAGACCATAGGATAGGAAGGTTGTTTGGCTCGGAGGAAAGGATAGGAAGGATGTTTTGCTAGGAGGAAAGGAGAGGAAGGATGATTGGCTCAGAGGAAAAGATACTAAGGATGTTTGGCTCGGAGAAAAGGATAGGAAGGATGTTTGGCTTGGAGGAAAGGATAGGAAGGATGTTTGGCTTGGAGGAAAGGATAGGAAGGATGTTTGGCTCGGAGGAAAGGATAGGAAAGATGTTTGACTAGGATAAAAAAAGAAAGAAACAATGAATGAAGGATGGATACATGATACATGACTGTGAACTCTCTAGTGAGAAGTTTCTCTGAAGATCTTTAAAACTTTCAGCTGCCTGGAGAGAGCATCTGTGTCTCCACCCTTAAGAGCCACACAGATACACAATGCCTGTGTATGTGTAAGAGTGTGTGAGTGTGTGTGTGTGCAGATGTGGCTCCTCCCTGTAGAGCACTTCAGCCTGTTTTCCGGGGTATGATTGAAAGCAGGCATCTCCCTGGACGCCCGAAACGTAAGGCCCCCTGCTGTGGCACCTGACAGCTCTTTTCATGTCCCATTTCAGCTGGTGACATCAGAGCAGGAGGTATAGTGGGGAGTAATATTTGATAAGTGTATATACAGTATATTATATACACCTCACATGCCACTCATAATAAGAGTAAGCAATTAGCACATTAAATGAATGATCTGACTCCATAAAGATACATTTTTAATTTTACCTTTATTTAACTAGGCAAGTCAGTTAAGAAAAAATTCTTATTTACAATGACGGCCTACCCCGGCCAATGCTGGGCCAATTGTGCACTGCCCTATGGGACTTCCGATCACGGCCGGATTGTGATACAGCCTGGAATGGAACCAGGGTCTGTAGTGACCCCTTTAGCACTGAGATGCATTGCCTTAGACCGCTGCGCCACTCGGGAGCCGAGATAAATAACAATATGCAAGAGACTATATAAACCATGTGCAATCAAGCATTATACGTTTAGCTGACTAAGATCAAGGAATGGAATTCTAAATAGAAGTTTAATTAATTACTTTATAAAATGAATGGATTCACATACAGTGCATTCGGAAAGTATTCAGAACCCTTGACTTTTTCCACATTTTGTTACGTTACAGCCTTATTCTAAAATGGGTTAAATTATAATTTTTTCTCATCAATCTACACACAATACATTTACATTTACGTCATTTAGCAGACGCTCTTATCCAGAGCGACTTACAAATTGGTGCAATACCCCATAACGACAAAGCGAAAACAGTTTTTTTTAACCCCTTTTTTTGTGGTATCCAATTGGTAGTTACAGTCATGTCCCATCGCTGCAATTCCTGTACGGACTTGGGAAAGGCGAAGGTCGAGAGCCATGCGTCCTCCGAAACACGACCCTGCCAAGCCGCACTACTTCTTGACACACAGCTCGCTTAACCCGGAAGCCAGCCGCACCAATGTGTCGGAGGAAACACCGTACAACTGGCAACCGTGTTAGTGTGCATGCGCCCAGCCCGTGGAAGAGCGCGATAGGACAAGGTCATCCCGGCCGACAAAACTCTCCCCTAACCCGGACGACGCTGGGCCAATTATGTGTCGCCTCATGGGTCTCCTGGTCGCGACACAGCCCGGGATCGAACCGAGATCTGTAGTGACGCCTCAAGCACTGCAATGCCTTAGACCGCTGCGCCACTCGGGATTACCTTGAAAACTGTTTTTTAGAAATACTTGCAAATGTATAAAAAAACAATATATATATATATATATATATATATATACCTTATTTACATACACTACTGTTCAAAAGTTTGCGGTCACTTAGAAATGTCCTTGTTTTTGGAAGAAAAGCATTTATTTTGTCCAATAAAATAACATCAAATTGATCAGAAATACAGTGTAGACATTGTTAATGTTGTAAATGGCTATTGTTGCTGGAAACGGCTGATTTCTGATGGAATATCTACATAGGCGTACAGAGGCCCATTATCAGCAACCATCAGTCATGTGTTCCTATGGCACGTTGTGTTTGCTAATCCAAGTTTATCATTTTAAAAGGCTAATTGATCATTAGAAAACCCTTTTGCAATTATGTTAGCACAGCTGAAAACTGTTGTGTTGATTCAAGAAGCAATAAAACTGGCCTTCTTGAGACTAGTTTAGTATCTGGAGCATCAACAATTGTGGGTTCGATTACAGGCTCAAAATGGCCAGAAACAAATAACTTTCTTCTGAAACTCGTCAGTCTCGTCAGTCTTGTTCTGAGAAATGAATGCTATTCCATGTGAGAAATTGCAAAGAAACTGAAGATCTCGTACAATGCTGTGTACTACACTACTGGTCTAAAGTTTTACAACACCTACTCATTCAAGGGTTTTTCTTAATTTTTACTATTTTCTACATTGTAAAATAATAGTGAAGACATCAACACTATGAAATAACACATATGGAATCATGTAGTTACCAAAAAAGTGTTAAACAAATCAAAATATATTTTATATTTGAGATTCTTAGCATTGTCTCAACCAGCTTCACCTGCTTTTCCAACAGTCTTGAAGGAGTTCCCACATATGCTGAGCACTTGTTGGCTGCTTTTCCTTCACTCTGCGGTCCGACTCATCCCAAACCATCTCAATTTGGTTGAGGTTGGGGATTGTGGAGGCCAGGTCATCTGATGCAGCACTCCATCACTCTCCTTCTTGGTAAAATAGCCCTCACACAGCCTGGAGGTGTGTTGGGTCATTGTCCTGTTGAAAAACAAATGATAGTCCCACTAAGCCCAAACCAGATGGGATGGCATATCGCTGCAGAATGCTGTGGTAGCCATGCTGGTTAAGTGTGCCTTGAATTCTAAATAAATCACAGACAGTGTCAACAGCAAAGCACCCCCACACGTAACACCTCCTCCTCCATGATTTACGATGGGAAATACACATGCAGAGATCATCTGTTCACCCACACCGCGTCTCACAAAGACACGGCGGTTGGAACCAAAAATCTCAAATTTGGACTCCAGACCAAAGGACAAATTTCCACCGGTCTAATGTCCATTGCTCGTGTTTCTTGTCCCAATCAAGTCTCTTCTTCTTATTGGTGTCCTTTAGTAGAGGTTTCTTTACAGCAATTCGACCAAGAAGGCCTGATTCACACAGTCTCCTCTGAACAGTTGATGTTGAGATGTGTCTGTTACTTAAACTTTGTGAAGCATTTATTTGGGCTGCATTTTCTGAGGCTGGTAACTCTAATGAACGTATCCTCTGCAGCAGAGGTAACTCTGGGTCTTCCATTCCTATGGCGGTCCTCATGAGAGCCAGTTTCATCATAGCGCTTGCTGGTTTTTGCGACTGCACTTGAAGAAACTTTCAAAGTTCTTGAAATGTTCCAGATTAACTGACCTTCATGTCTTAAAGTAATGATGGACTGTCATTACTCTTTGCTTATTTGAGCTGTTCTTGCCATAATATGGACTTGGTCTTTTACCAAATAGGGATATCTTCTGTATACCCCCCCTACCTTGTCACAACACAACTGATTGGCTCAAAAGCATTAATAATGAAAGAAATTCCACAAATTAACTTTTAAGATAGCACACCTGTTAATTGAAATGCATTCCAGGTGACTACCTCATGAAGCTGGTTGAGAGAATGCCAAGAGCTGTTATGAAGGCAAAGTGTGGCTACTTTGAAGAATCTCAAATATAAAATATATTTTGATTTGTTTAACACTTTTTTGGTTACTACATGATTCCAAATGTGTTAACAGGTTCTTAGAAATACTTGCAAAATGTTCGACCGGTAGTGTACTCCCTTCACAGAACAGCGAAAGCTGGCTCTAACCAGAAAAGAAAGAGAAGTGGGAGGCCCCGGTGTACAACTGAGCAAGAGGACAAATACATTACATTTTACTCATTTAGCAGACGCTCTTATCCAGTTAGTGAGTGCATACATTATTTTATTTTTTTATTCCCCGTGGGAATCGAACCCACAACCCTGGCGTTGCAAACAGAAGGGGAAGGCCTGACTAGTCCTTGGGCATTGTCCTTAGTGCTTTCCTTGTGTTCCTGGATCATTTGACATGCAGCTCCAGGTGTCACGCACACAAACACTCTCTCTGTCTGTCTGTCTCTCTCTCTGATACCTCTCTCTTTCTCTCTTTCTCTCTCTCTCTCTCTCTCTCTCTCTCTCTCTCTCTCTCTCTCTCTCTCTCGCTCTCTCTCTGTCTGTCTGTCTGTCTGTCTGTCTGTCTGTCTGTCTGTCTGTCTGTCTGTCTGTCTGTCTGTCTGTCTGTCTGTCTGTCTGTCTGTCTGTCTGTCTGTCTGTCTGTCTGTCTGTCTGTGTGTCTGTCTGTCTGTCTATGATATCTCTCTCTCTCTCTCTCTCTCTCTCTCTCTCTGTCTCTCTCAATTCAATTTCAATTTCAATTTAAGGGCTTTATTAGCATGGGAAACGTATGTTAACATTGTTAAAGCAAGTGAAGTAGATAGTAAACAAAAGTGAAATAAACAATAGATATTAACAGTAAACATTACACTCAGAAGTTCCAAAAAAATTAAGACATTTCAAATGTCATATTATGTATATATACAGTGTTGTAACAATGTGCAAATAGTTAAAGTACAAATGGGAAAATAAATAAACGTAAAATGAGTTGTATTTACAATGGTGTTTGTTCTTCACTGGTTGCCCTTTTCTTGTGGCAACAGGTCACAAATCTTGCAGCTGTAATGGCACACTGTGGTTTTTCACCCAGTAGATAAGGGAGTTTATCAAAATTGGGTTTGTTTTCGAATTCTTTGTGGATCGCTGTAATCTGAGGGAAATATGTGTCAGAGGTCTCTCTCTCTCTCTCTCTCTCTCTCTCTCTCTCTGTCTCTCTCTCTCTGTCTGTCTCTCTCTGATACCTCTCTCTAGATACAGTATGTCATTCTTCTTCTGTGATACAACCCACAAACACGTACAATTACTGTATTCCCACTGCCCAGGACAGAAGCTGCCCTGCCCACACACCCACACACCCACACACCCCCATAGCTGTGACAGTGACACACACGCCAGCACACACCATGCACACATACGCACATATGCACACATAGCAGCCCGTGAAGCTTACCTGAGCGGAGGTGTTCCGTGACCCTGTATCTCACCAGATGGCTACTTTGTTTTCACACGGCAGCACTCCACAGCTTTCTGACTGGATGGCTGTCCTGTTTCCACACGGCAGCACTCCACAGCTTTCTGACTGGATGGCTGCTCTGTTTCCACACGGCAGCACTCCACAACTTTCTGATTGGATGGCTGCTCTGTTTCCACACGGCAGCACTCCACAACTTTCTGACTGGATGGCTGCTCTGTTTTCACACGGCAGCACTCCACAGCTTTCTGACTGGATGGCTGCTCTGTTTCCACACGGCAGCACTCCACAACTTTCTGATTGGATGGCTGCTCTGTTTCCACACGGCAGCACTCCACAACTTTCTGATTGGATGGCTGCTCTGTTTCCACACGGCAGCACTCCACAACTTTCTGATTGGATGGCTGCTCTGTTTCCACACGGCAGCACTCCACAACTTTCTGATTGGATGGCTGCTCTGTTTCCACACGGCAGCACTCCACAACTTTCTGATTGGATGGCTGCTCTGTTTCCACACGGCAGCACTCCACAACTTTCTGATTGGATGGCTGCTCTGTTTCCACACGGCAGCACTCCACAACTTTCTGATTGGATGGCTGCTCTGTTTCCACACGGCAGCACTCCACAACTTTCTGATTGGATGGCTGCTCTGTTTCCACACGGCAGCACTCCACAACTTTCTGATTGGATGGCTGCTCTGTTTTCATACGGCAGCACTCCACAACTTTCTGACTGGATGGCTGCTCTGTTTTCACACGGCAGCACTCCACAACTTTCAGACCTGATGGAGGGAGAGAACAAAGGATAGAGGGAGAAAATAAATTAGTAAAATATGGCGCCTGTTATTGTCCCAAAACCCCCCACACATTTTAACAGCACATCAAATGTTGTCTGTGATCCTCAATGGAAATGTTGTTGAATCCCCAGTTCCCAGAAAGTTTGTCAGTGTGACTAAAACAGTTTGTGTGTGTGTGTGTGTGTGTGTGTGTATGTGTGTGTGTGTGTGTGAGCGTGCATACACAAGTGTGTATGAGAGAAGGTTTAATAGTAGGATAGCAATGCTACAGTATGTTTTATCACTTATCCAATTAAGTGTGATAGCAAAACCAATCTAGAACTCCATTAAAACAAGAGACCTCACTGCTCAAGGTTAAACTATAGCTGATTACATTACACTTCCGCCTCTCCACTCCACTTGTTCCTGCTCAGCCATGTCTCCATGGAAATTAACATGGCAACCACACATACTGCTCAACTTGATGAGATGGGAGAGAGCACAAGTATACTCTCTTATTTCTCTCTCAAAGTATTTTTCTTCATTTCAATTTAATCAAAACTTGATTTGAAATCGAGCTAAGGCATTTGTAGAAACAAAAAAGTGACACAGTTGAAAACCGTTCAGTCGTATGTTGATTTAATTTCAGCCAAGTCGTTTTGTTTCCCCCCCCAACTGAGATGTGCATGGAGTAACACAATGCATCACAATTTGATAAAGGATAATTCTGAAAATACAATGGAACCAGCAGGCCCTGTAGTCACACTGTGAAACACAACCAAACATGATGAGGTACAATAAGACCAGCAGGCTCTGTAGTCACACTGTGAAACACAACCAAACATGATGAGGTACAATAAGACCAGCAGGCTCTGTAGTCACACTGTGAAACACAACCAAACATGATGAGGAATGACTCTGCAAGTTTAACATTGATATTTCATTAAGGCCAAACCAATAAGCCTATATGGATAAGGTTAGGTTGTAACTTGATCCAGATGGGTAAAAGTTTTCTAGAAATGTCTGTATTGATATAGCTAAATTACACAGACAGTCCAAAAAAATATATTACTGAGAAATCAATCATCAGTATATTGGACCTGAGCAGAACTTATCCCATAAAAATCCTCTGAACAGATCTGTATAAAAAGCGGAGGTATCGTTGCCCCTCTCAGTATGAGCAAGGATTTTAAATGTTCCCAGTTTTACCTCATTTCAGACCAGCATGTCACATGTGCAAACAGAGAAAAAAAAAATTCTAGACCACCTTTACTCCACGCACTGAGATGCGTACAAAGCTCTCCCTCGCCCTCCAAATGGAACATCTGACCATAATTCTATCCTCCTGATTCCTGCTTACAAGCAAAATCTGAAGCAGGAAGTACCAGTGACTCGCTCAATACGGAAGTGGTCAGATGACGCAGATGCTACGCTTCAGGACTGTTTTGCTAGCACAGACTGGAATATGTTCCGGGATTCATCCAATGGCATTGAGGAGTATACCACCTTAGTCACTGGATTTATCAATAATTGCATCGACGACGTCAACCCCAGAGTGACCATACATACAGTACATATCCCAACCAGAAGCCATGGATAACAGGCAACATCTGCACCGAGCTAAAGGCTAGAGCTGCCGCTTTCAAGGAGCGGGACACTAATCCGGACGCTTATAAGAAATCCAGCTATGCTCTCAGACGAACCATGAAACAGGCAAAGCGTCAATGCATGACTAAGATTGAATCCTATTACACCGGATCTGACGCTCGTCGGATGTGGCAGGGCTTGCAAACTATTACGGCTACAAAGGGAAACCCAGCCTCGAGCTGCCCCGTAGCACTCACGTCGGTAGCCATGAAGTGCTTTGAAAGGCTGGACAATGCTCACATCAACACCATCATCCCAGAAACCCCCTAGACCCACTCCAATTCGCATACTGCCCCAACAGATCCATAGATGATGCAATCTCAATCGCACTCCACACTGCCCACAACGATGAGACAGCCTATAGGGAGGAGGCCAGAGACATGGCAGTGCAGTGCCACGACAACAACCTCTCCCTCAACATGAGCAAGACAAAGGAGATGATCGTGGACTACAGGAGAAGGAGGGCCGAACAGGCCCCCATTCACATTGACGGGGCTGTAGTGGAACGGGTCGAAAGTTTCAAGTTCCTTGGTGTCCACATCACCAACAAACGATCATGGTCCAAACACACCAAGAAAGTCATGAAGAGGGCACGACACGTCTTTTCTCCCTCAGGAGATTGAAAATATTTGGCATGGGGTCCCCATATCCTCAAAAGGTTCTACAGCTGCACCATCGAGAGCATCCTGACCAGTTGCATCACCGCCTGGTATGGCAACTGCTCGGCATCCGACCGTAAGGTGCTACAGAGGGTACTGGGTACAGCCCAGTACATCACTGGGGCAAAGTTTCCTCCCATCCAGGACCTACAGTACCAGTCAACAGTTTGGACACACCTACTCATTCCAGGGTTGTTGTTTTTTTATTACTATTTTCTACATTGTAGAATAATAGTGAAGACATCAAACTATGAAATAAACAAATCAAAATATATTTTATATTTGAGATTCTTCAACGTAGCCACCCTTTGCCTTGATGACAGCTTTGCACACTCTTGGCTTTATGGAATTTCTTTCCTTCTTAATGAGTTTGAGCCAATCAGTTGTGTTGTGACAAGGTAGGGTTGGTATACAGAAGATAGACCTATTTGGTAAAAGACCAAGTCCATACTATGGCTGGTTCAAATTGCTGCAAAGAAACCACTACTAAAGGACACTAATAATAAGAAGAGACTTGCTTGGGCCATGAAACACGAGCAATGGACATTAGACCGGTGGAAATCTGTCCTTTGCTCTGATGAGTCTAAATTTGAGATTTTTGGTTCCAACCGCCGTGTCTTTGTGAGACTCAGAGTAGGTGAACGGATGATCTCCGCATGTGTGGGTTCCCACCATGAAGCACAGATGAGGAGGTGATATTGTGTGGGGGTGCTTTGCTGGTGACACTGTCTGTGATTTATTTAGAATTCAAGGCACACTTAACCAGCATGGCTACCACAGCTTTCTGCAGCGATACGCCATCCCGTCTGGTTTGCGCTTAGTGGGACTATCATTTGTTTTTCAACAGAACAATGACCCAACACACCTTCAGGCTGTGTAAGGGCTATTTGACCAAGAAGGAGATTGATGGAGTGCTGCATCAGATGACCTGGCCTCCACAATCCCCCGACCTCAACCCAATTGAGATGGTTTGTGATGAGTTGGACCGCAGAGTGAAGGAAAAGTAGCCAACAAGTGCTCAGCATATGTGGGAACTCCTTCAAGACTGTTGGAAAAGCATTCCAGGTGAAGCTGGTTGAGAGAATGCCAAGAGTGTGCAAAGCTGTCATCAAGACAAAGAATCTTAAATATAAAATACCTTTTTATTTGTTTTGGTTTCTACATGATTCCATATGTGTTATTTCATAGTTTTGATGTCTTCACTATTATTCTACAATGTAGAAAATAGTAAAAATTAAGAAAAACCCTTGAATGAGAAGGTGTGTCCAAACTTTTGACTGGTACTGGATATACAATGTGGAGTCAGAGTAAGGCCCAAAAAATAGTCAAAGACTCCAGTCACGCAAGTCATAGAGTGATCTCTCTGCTACCGCACGGCAAACGGTACCGGAGCGCCAAGTCTAGGTCCAAAAGGCTCCTTAACAGCTTCTACCCCCAAGTCATAACACTGCTGAACAATTAATCAAATGGCCACCCGGACTATTTGCATATCTATGCATAGTCACTTTACGCCTACCTACATGTTCAAATTACCTCGACTAACCTGTACCCCCGCACATTGACTCGGTACCGGTACCCCCTGTATATAGCCTCATCATTGTTATTTTATTGTGTACACTTTTTATTTAGTAAATATTTTCATAACTCAATTTTCTTAAAACTGCATTGTTGGTTAAGGTGTGGTGAGTAAGCATTTCACCAAATACATGTTGATTTGATTTGATGATTTGTTGGTGCAGACATGGTTTTCAACGGAAAGCTTACATCAAACACCTAATACGTTCAAGGCAAAATGACAATCTCCACAGTGTCTAAGGCCAGTCAGAAGTCTCTGTCTACTTTAAGTCTCTTCACTTGTTCTTTTCCACATCTTTCATTGGCGCAAATCCCAGACAACTATTTCTCTCTCTTCTCCACCCCTCTCTCTTTCTTTAAACTCTGACCCTTTCTTTTTTTTTTAAGTTGTTTGAAGTTCCGGATCCTCTCTTCCTCTTGTGTCACTGCGACGGGCTCGGTGTCATTTATTTTTAATGTCTTCCTCCCTCCTTCTCTGCCAGAGATATCCTTACCTGAGGGAGGAAGAGAGAGGGAGGGAAGGAAGGAGGGAGGAATAGAAAGGGAAGGGGACAGAGAGCTACCCCACGATTGCTCCCATTCAGACTTTCCTTCTCTCGGTCTCCATCTCCTTTTTCCCCTCTATCCCACACTCTCTTGCTCTCTCACTGGGCAACTTAATCTCTCTGTTTCCAGAACAGACAGAAAGTATCAGAGAGAGAAGGAAAGAGGAAAGACCAAGTAAGGAAAGAGGAAAGACCAAGTAAGGTTTGCAAAAAAGTCATCGCCGTAATAGGAATTTGTCTTTTTTTTTCACCCAACTTTTAGCCTAAATCCAATGTCATGATCCCATTTTTTGGTGACTTCATGTTAAATTCAATTTAGTTTACAATTCAACCTACTGTAAATCAATAATAGACGTTAAACTGACTCACATAATCTAGAGAAGAAAACACAGAGACCTCCCGAGTGGCGCAGTGGTCTAAGGCTGTGCCACTAGAGATCCTGGTTCGAATCCAGGCCGCGACCGGGAGACCCATGCGGCGGCGCACAATTGGCCCAGTGTCGTCCAGGGTAGAGGAGGAAATAGCCGGCAGGGATGTAGCTTAGTTGGTAGAGCATGGCGTTTGCAACGCTATGGTTGTGGGTTCGATTCCCATGGGGGGCCAGTATAAAAAAAGAATGTATGCACTCTCTCACAGTAAGTTGCTCTGGATAAGAGCGTCTGCTAAATGACTAAAATGTAAAATGAGAGAAGAAGAAGAAGGCTTTTAATTCCTTCTCTCTGACAGACAGATACAGCTGGCTGTAATTCCTTCTCTCTGACAGACAGATACAGCTGGCTTTTCATTCCTTCTCTCTGACAGACAGATACAGCTGGCTGTAATTCCTTCTCTCAGACAGATAAAGGAGTGTGGAACTTGCTACCCTTTCAGTAATTGTGCCTGGTTTTAGTCACAGAACAGAGGTATATGCCACACGTGGCAATGTCCCACTATAATGAGCAGGAGAGAACATGACACACACACACACATACACTCAGGTACACACATGGACTAAATTAATTTACACACACACACACACACACACACACACACGTATGCACGTGCCATCAAACCCATTCAGCGGTATGACGGCCAAGTGTTTGCCTGACAGCACATCTGATGATCATATGATGTGAAAGGACACTTCCTGTATATATGGTTTTTCTCAGCGTGGTTGGCAGGAAGTCTGTTCTCTGTCATCATTGATCCGTTGCAGTTTTCACTTCTCCAGCCATTGGAAGCTTGTTTCAGGCGTTGAAGCTTGTTTTCCCCTCTCCTTCCCTCCTTCCCTCCTTCCCTCCTCCCTCTCTCATTCTGGTTGTAAAAATGCCAGATTGACTCAGGAGGGATGCGCTGTTGAAATGATCCAGCAGGGAGATGCAGAGTTGGACACTAATTGTATGTCACAGATGCAGGAACAGGGCTCCGACGGTGTCCGTCTCCTCACCGAGCAGAGGATGAAGTGCACTGTGAGTTCATCTGCTCTGAGCTACCACTAAGCCTGTCTTTAATCACCAACACCTGGCTATAGACAGTATACTGTAGCTAACATGACCAGAGTCATTTGGTGCTCAGGTCATTCATTTCCTCCATTGGCTAATTAATGTAGAGGAAGCATCGTGGTGGATGGCTTCAGGGACAATGGTTCCACCTGTCCACTTATTTTACATCATTACGGGTGAAGGAAAGAAGACGGGGGAGAGGATACTGTGTGTGTGTGTGAGAGTGTGTGTGTGTGTGTGTGTGTGGGTGTGAACGTGAGCATGCATACGTCAGCGCTCCCCAGTGTCCACTCACCTTTCCCAGTGAGACATGGCTCTCTGTATCCGTCCCTGTCATAGGCTCAGCCAACCCTACCTCAGCCAACCCCCTACCAGCTACACAGATGCCCCCGTCCTGACTACCTGACTCCCCCGCTCCCTCCCTCCCTCCCTCCCTCCCTCCCTCCCTCCCTCCCTCCCTCCCTCCCTCCCTCCCTCCCTCCCTCCCTCCCTTCCTCCCTCCCTCCCTCCCTCCCTCCCTCCCTCCCTCCCTCCCTCCCTCCCTCCCTCCCTCCCTCCCTCCCTCCCTCCCTCCCTCCCTCCTGTCCTGTCCTGTCCTGTCCTGTCCTCTCCTCTCCTCTCCTCTCCTCTCCTCTCCTCTCCTCTCCTCTCCTCTCCTCTCCTCTCCTCTCCTCTCCTCTCCTCTCCTCTCCTCTCCCTCCCTCCCTCCCTCCCTCTCCCTCTCTCCCTCCCTCCCTCCCTCCCTCCCTCCCTCCCTCCCTCCCTCCCTCCCTCCCTCCCTCCCTCCCTCCCTCCCGTCCGTCCCCTCCCTCCCTCCTGTCCTCTCCCTCTCTCCCTCCCTCCCTCCCTCCCTCCCTCCCGTCCGTCCCCTCCCTCCCTCCTGTCCTCTCCCTCTCTCCCTCCCTCCCGTCCGTCCCCTCCCTCCCTCCTGTCCTCTCCCTCTCTCTCTCCCTCCCTCCCTCCCTCCCGTCCGTCCCCTCCCTCCCTCCTGTCCTCTCCCTCTCTCCCTCCCTCCCGTCCGTCCCCTCCCTCCCTCCTGTCCTCTCCCTCTCTCTCTCCCTCCCTCCCTCCCTCCCTCCCTCCCTCCTGTCCTCTCCCTCATTCCTACCTTGACAACCAGCTTATTGTTTCTTTTCCAAATAAAAAATAGAATACGATTTTTATCGTCACGTACACAGTTTACAGCAGGTATAAAGTGCAGCAAAATGCTAGTTGTTTACTTCCTCCACCCTGCACTGCTTTGACCTCCTCCCCTCCGGTAATTTCCATGGTAAGGTGTGTGTGTGTGTTAGTTAATGACGGATAATGATGATCATGCTGATTGTCATACCAGTGTGTGTTTGAGCTCCTAATCCAAGAGTCATCACACCTGACCTTAACAGTGTGTGTGTGTAAGTGCGTGTGTGCGTGCGTACGTACGTGCGTGCTTGCGTGTTTGTGTGAGTGAATTTGCGTGCACGCCTACATTAATTCTATGGTCACTGTGTGGTAATGATGGTGTTCATATTGCATGGTTAAAGCAAAGAACCTGCTCCACTTGATAAAGCAATGTGGCCATTACTGCCTCTCTGTAACATCTCAATGGTTTTAACGCTTGCTTTGGGACCAACTCTTCCTTGACTCACTCTGCGTCAATGCATGTTGTAAGCAGACAGAAAATGTCTGCCAATAAATAGAGGTCAACTGAGTTGTGAGGAGAATCCGATGACGCTGTCCCTGGACATAATGTCATAAGGTCAGTCAGGTCTAGTGGACTGTTAGCTGATCTCAGATCTGTGTGATGTGTTGTCTGGTACCAAAAAACAAGTTAACCTCCAATGTCACTCTCTAGGCGTAGTGCTGTGTTTGCCATGCAGAACATGGTTCAGTCTAATGGCAGTTACTCTCCACAAAGACAGTGATGAAAGTCTTAGGTATCAGCATAACCCTGACATGTGTATGTCCCTCTGTGTGTGTATGTTCATTTGAAGGTATATACTGTATGTGTATGTTCATTTGAAGGTATATACAGTACCGGTCAAAAGTTTGGACACACCTACTCATTCAAGGGTTTTTCTTTCTTTCTTTTTTTTTTTTTTTTTACAATTTTCTACATTGTAGAATAATAGTGAAGACATCAAAACTATGAAATAACACATAAGTAGTAACCAAAAAAGTGTTGAACAAATTAAAATATATTTTATATTTGAGATTCTTCAAAGTAGCCACCCTTTGCCTTGATGACAAACTTTTGACTGGTACTGTATGTGTATGTTTCATTTGAAGGTATACTGTAGATGTGTATGTTAATTTGAGGGTATACATGTGTATGTTAATTTGAATGTATATATGTGTATGTTAATTTGAAGGTATATGTGTGTATGTTAATTTGAATGTATATATGTGTATGTTAATTTGAATGTATATATGTGTATGTTAATTTGAAGGTATATGTGTATGTTCATTCCTCACTGATAAAAAAAAATAAACAATGCCAGAGTCAGACATATGTAGTTGTCCTTAGCTTGCAGATTTTGGAGGTTAATGGTGGGAGTCAGTCATCTCCCGGCGAACTGCCCCCATTAGAACACTCCACCGTAGACCCAAACAGCAGCAGTAGTGAATTAGGAGATAGTGTTTTTACACCCACAAAGACCAGAACAACAACAACACCATTACCGTGTATGCAGCAGAGAGAGACAAGGCCACACACCAATGCTATCAACCATGTAAATATTTGTTTAAAAAAAAAAAGTGTTTTTTTAATCATCAGCTGCTATGGAGATATATGAATGGTGTGATTGAACGGACACCTGTGTATGTGTGTGTGTACTGTATGTGCACGCGAGTGCATGTGTGTGTGATAAGGTGTCTCAGTGATTGGGGGTGAGTGGCTGTATGAATGGGGGGTACGTGACTGATAGGCAGGGGTTTACCTTGTTGCCAAGCCAACCCCATAATTGACGTATCCATGGCGAGAGGGTGGGTGGTTGTGGGGCGAGATATTACTGGTAAGGTCAGGGTTGGCCAATGCGGGCAATCACTCTGGCTGTGTGGGCGGCCGGGCGAACGCAGTACACGCTGCAATTTTCCCCCTATGATTATATAAATTTAGCTGACAGATTGCTGCTGTTGTTGAACTCTGAAATTGCCTTTTGATTCTAAAACATTTTTGCTGTAATAAAAAAGAGAAAACATATCTGTTGCTGTGGTAACAGTGGTTGGAGGTTTCAGTAGGACTAATTACCAGGACTAATTACCATGACTAATTACCATGACTAATTACCAGGTCTAAATACCAGGAGTAATTACCGGGAGTAATTACCAGGAGTAATTACCAGGACTAAATACCAGTACTAAATACTAGGAGTACTTACCAGGAGTAATTACCAAGACTAAATACCAGGACTAAATACTAGGAGTAATTACCATGAGTAATTACCAAGACTAATTACAATGAGTAATTACCATGAGTAATTACCAAGACTAAATGCAAGGAGTAATTGACAGGAGTAATTACCAGGACTAAATACCAGGAGTATTTAACAGGAGTAATTACCAGGACTAAATACCAGGAGTAATTGCCAGGAGTAATTACCTAAACTAAATACCAGGAGTAATTGCCAGGGGTAATTACCAGGACTAAATACCAGGAGTAATTAACAGGAGTAATTACCAGGACTAAATACCAGGAGTAATTGCCAGGAGGAATTCAGCAGTGAAAGACAGGACTGAGTGTAGGATGTTTGTTTTTTAGTACATCACTAAGAGAAGAGGAAGACAGCAAGAGGAGTTAGTTACGCTGTCTGTCTACCCACAGGTCTAAATAGGTAACGCTCATGCACACACACGCACACACACACACACACACACACACACACACACACACACACACACACACACACACACACACACACACACACACACACACACACACACACACACACACACACACACACACACACACACACACACTGGGTCTAAATGTATAAAACACAGACATCGATATTTAGACATCCCTCATTACCTTAGACATCCCTCATTACCTTAGACATCCCTCATTACCTTAGACATCCCTCATTACCTTAGACATCCCTCATTACCTTAGACATCCCTCATTACCTTAGACACCCCTCGTTACCTTAGACATCCCTCATTACCTTAGACATCCCTCATTACCTTAGACTTCCCTCATTACCTTAGACATCCCTCATTACCTTAGACATCCCTCATTACCTTAGACATCCCTCATTACCTTAGACATCCCTCATTACCTTAGACATCCCTCGTTATCTTAGACATCCCTCGTTACCTTAGACATCCCTCATTACCTTAGACATCCCTCATTACCTTAGACATCCCTCGTTACCTTAGACATCCCTCATTACCTTAGACATCCCTCATTACCTTAGACATCCCTCATTACCTTAGACATCCCTCATTACCTTAGACATCCCTCATTACCTTAGACATCCCTCATTACCTTAGACATCCCTCGTTACCTTAGACATCCCTCATTACCTTAGACATCCCTCGTTATCTTAGACATCCCTCATTACCTTAGACTTCCCTCATTACCTTAGACATCCATCATTACCTTAGACATCCCTCATTACCTTAGACATCCCTCGTTACCTTAGACATCCCTCATTACCTTAGACATCCCTCGTTATCTTAGACATCCCTCGTTACCTTAGACATACCTCATTACCTTAGACATCCCTCATTACCTTAGACATCCCTCGTTACCTTAGACATCCCTCATTACCTTAGACATCCCTCATTACCTTAGACATCCCTCATTACCTTAGACATCCCTCATTACCTTAGACATCCCTCATTACCTTAGACATCCCTCATTACCTTAGACATCCCTCGTTACCTTAGACATCCCTCATTACCTTAGACATCCCTCGTTATCTTAGACATCCCTCATTACCTTAGACTTCCCTCATTACCTTAGACATCCATCATTACCTTAGACATCCCTCATTACCTTAGACATCCCTCGTTACCTTAGACATCCCTCATTACCTTAGACATCCCTCGTTATCTTAGACATCCCTCGTTACCTTAGACATCCCTCATTACCTTAGACATCCCTCATTACCTTAGACATCCCTCATTACCTTAGACATCCCTCATTACCTTAGACATCCCTCGTTATCTTAGACATCCCTCGTTACCTTAGACATCCCTCATTACCTTAGAGATCCCTCATTACCTTAGACATCCCTCGTTACCTTAGACATCCCTCATTACCTTAGACATCCCTCATTACCTTAGACATCCCTCATTACCTTAGACATCCCTCATTACCTTAGACATCCCTCGTTACCTTAGACATCCCTCGTTACCTTAGACATCCCTCATTACCTTAGACATCCCTCGTTATCTTAGACATCCCTCATTACCTTAGACATCCCTCATTACCTTAGACATCCCTCGTTACCTTAGACATCCCTCATTACCTTAGACATCCCTCGTTATCTTAGACATCCCTCATTACCTTAGACATCCCTCATTACCTTAGACATCCCTCATTACCTTAGACATCCCTCATTACCTTAGACATCCCTCATTACCTTACCCACTGACCATAGACATCATTACTGCCAAGGCAGAGATTACTATCTAATTACTTTCAACATCATGCATACACACACACATTCACACACACACATTCACACAAACACATTCACACAAACACATTCACACATGCACATGATTTATCGCTATTCTTGCTAAAAGCTACAAGACACAGCCAAACTTCACTTCCCTAATTAGCACCTACAGTCATACGAATGCACTCATTCACACACACCTTCATTTACCTTCTACCAGATACAGTGGAAAAAGCATTTCCATAACTTGTCATGCATTATAACCACCTGTCTGTCTGTCTGTCTGTCTGTCTGTCTGTCTGTCTGTCTGTCTGTCTGTCTGTCTGTCTGTCTGTCTGTCTGTCTGTCTGTCTGTCTGTCTGTCTGTCTGTCTGTCTGTCTGTCTGTCTGTCTGTCTGTCTGTCTGTCTGTCTGTCTGTCTGTCTGTCTGTCTGTCTGTCTGTCTGTCTGTCTGTCTGTCTGTCTGTCTGTCTGTCTGTCTGTCTGTCTGTCTGTCTGTCTGGGTAAATGATAGTCTATCAAAACACTGTGTTTTCACTGAGAGTACGAGTGGATGAGAGAATGAATTGTAAATGAGCACTATAACACAAGGTTTTTCAACCCGCTGTGACAGCCAGTCTGTCAGCCAGTCAGTCATCAGTTATAACTACCCTGGCTACTCTTCCAGTATTCACCTGCTTCATCCCATAGAATGCAATGACCTCCCTCCCACACCTTGCCTGAGTTTCAGTCGAGATCTAATGTTCAAGAGGGCATTAAATCGCACGCTGATTAACAGATCAAATCACAAAAACACAGACTGATTTCCTGATTCTGGACGTTTACAATGTCATTTATACAAAAGTTTATACACCATTTTAAGTTCATATACAGTACCTAGGTTGCACCAGGACACTGTTAGATTTTATTATCTCTTCCCTAAGGATAGAATTAGGCTTCAAAAGTGATTTACACATTTGGAAATGACTTTTTCCTATCAGTGACTTACCTTTTCCTGGTTACCGGTGTAAAGGTCAGAGAGTAGTTATTTTTTGTTATCGCTAAAGCTCTTTCCCTAACACGGCCTGAGATTTAAAACTACATTTAAAACCTCAAATAGATGGACAACTTTATCTTCAATAGGACTTAGGTCATAGGTATCTGACAAATTCTAACTCGTTAAACTAGTCAGCTGCAAAGAAAAATGCAATTCCTTCCATTGTTTTTTTTAGAATTGCCCAATAAAGCTGTCACAATTCTGACCTAAAATACACTTCACTGAAAGTTTTGTGCAAATCTTCCATTGATATGAATCCATGACTTAAGCAAAAGTACGGTCTTAAGAGATTGCTCAAGTTTGAGCACAAGGACAAGTTCACTATCTTAAATGGAAACTTCAGCCCTTAAAACTCATTACTCCCAACACGCAGATTATTTGAGTGTCATTAGCACATGATAATAAACCTAGAATATATCCTCGGAATCAAGAACTTTGAAAACCGATTGTGAAAGAACTACTAATATAACAATTATTGTATTCTACACCCCCATGACACCAAAACAATTATATTATTTCAGTGGTTCCTTGATCTCTGGAGAGTTTATACATTTTTAAAAAGGTAATCACAAAATGTAATGCGTTGACTGTGCCACTATCAGACAGCAGACAAACAACCCCCATGTATCTATAATTAAGTCTGGAGTCCTATCTCTTGATAGGCTAACAGTACAATCTCCAGAGAGACCCCCCTAATGTTAAATATTCATTATGATAGACCTAGTGGTGGAGTAACCATAACAACCCCTGTAACCTTGAGTGGCTCGCCTCGGCACATACACACACACACACACACACACACACACACACACACACACACACACACACACACACACACACACACACACACGCACGCACACACATACACATACACGTACACTCACACACACACACACACACACACACACCTACACACACACACACATACACATACACATACACGTACACACACACACACACACACACACACACACACACACACACACACACACACACACACACACACACACACACACACACACACACACACACACACACACAGACCCTCACACTCACACTCACACTCACACTCACACTCACACTCACACTCACACACACACACACACACACACACACACATGGACACACACACACACGGACACACACACACGGACACACACACACGGACACACACAAACGGACACACACTGCTCCTTCACTCTAGGTGTAATGCCAATGATTATTTGTCAAGTGTCAGACGCTGGCCATGATTTCAGCTGACGGATTTCAGCCGCCTGCCAATCCTACATCGGAATAATGTTGAAGGGGTTGGATGAAATATGGAATTTTACTGGGCAATCAGAGGTACAGTTGGTGAGATGGAATATGTATGGACATATCTAAATGATCTAAATAAATAGTGTGTTTGAGTGACTGAGTGAGTCTATGGAAATGCATATGATTCATGAATAAAAATGTGATTATGAGGCTGTCAAGCTATCAATCTCTCCCAGTCCTTGACCTGCTCCTTCAGCAGAATTCGTTGTTCATCTCCACTCTGTTTTACGGTTGCTTTAGTGGAGTTTTGCTGCGTTGTGAGAACATTGTGATATGACCAGGAAGTTTTCTGCCCCCCTGGCGTCTACAGGGACTGTGTTAATACAGCAGTGACTTGGTATCTGTAAACATGGACTATGTTAATACAGCAGTGACATGGCCTCTACAGGGACTGTGTTAATATAGCAGTGACATGGCCTCTACAGGGACTGTGTTAATACAGCAGTGACTTGGTATCTGTAAACATGGACTATGTTAATACAGCAGTGACATGGCCTCTACAGGGACTGTTTTGATATAGCAGTGACATGGCCTCTACAGGGACTGTGTTAATATAGCAGTGACATGGCCTCTACAGGGACTGTGTTGATATAGCAGTGACATGGCCTCTACAGGGACTGTGTTAATATAGCAGTGACATGGCCTCTACAGGGACTGTGTTAATATAGCAGTGACATGGCCTCTACAGGGACTGTGTTAATATAGCAGTGACTTGGTATCTGTAAACATGGACTATGTTAATACAGCAGTGACATGGCCTCTACAGGGACTGTGTTGATATAGCAGTGACATGGCATCTATAGGGACTGTGTTAATATAGCAGTGACTTGGTATCTGTAAACATGGACTATGTTAATACAGCAGTGACATGGCCTCTACAGGGACTGTGTTAATATAGCAGTGACATGGACTCTACAGGGACTGTGTTAATATAACAGTGACATGGCCTCTACAGGGACTGTGTTAATATAGCAGTGACATGGCCTCTACAGGGACTGTGTTAATATAGCAGTGACATGCCTCTACAGGGACTGTGTTAATATAGCAGTGACATGGCCTCTACAGGGACTGTGTTAATATAGCAGTGACATGCCTCTACAGGGACTGTGTTAATATAGCAGTGACATGGCCTCTACAGGGACTGTGTTAATATAGCAGTGACATGGCCTCTACAGGGACTGTGTTAATATAGCAGTGACATGGCCTCTACAGGGACTGTGTTAATATAGCAGTGACATGGCCTCTACAGGGACTGTGTTAATATAGCAGTGACATGGCCTCTACAGGGACTGTGTTAATATAGCAGTGACATGGCCTCTACAGGGACTGTAGTGGCATCGGTGTGTTTTAGGACCATGCGGGCGCTTCAGAGCGGTCGGGTAGGCTGTTTGGTTGATTCAGCTGGCTGGATTTAGGACCGCACGGACACCATTGAGCATGTGGAGAGGGCAAAGCTTCTGACCAGCAAGGTGCTGCTGTTTACAGCTGCCATCTGTGTACTGCGCTTTTTCTCAGAGTTGTAAAAGCAAGCAGAGCATAAATTGGCTACTTTTCATTTGACTGATGTAGCTGGCAAGGTAACTGGTGTTTGACTTAACAGAAACAAATATTTATTCCCAGTGCTGAGCTAGTATGTACCGTTAGCTAATGATAGCTAATATATCATCCCCTCTGATGGAAGTTCTGTCTGAAGAGATTTAACTAGCTAGCTAGCTAGTAGCTACCACAGCCAGTTCAGCTCTAGCTATTTGTCAGATAGCAGTATCGAACAGCTGTGTATGGGAATGTTTTGTACACTTTTTATTCCATTTCAACGGAAGTAAGGGAACTTTGCTAGTTTTCTCCAGTTGATGTACCATTAGAGCTAGCCAAAAGTTGGCTAACGTTAGCCAGCTAGCTCACAAATTGTAGGTATTATTTTTACATCAATCACACTACAGTAGACCTGAATCAAATGATGAAACCAGAGGCCAAACAATTGAAGACCGATATTCTGAAATTTTTTTGACAGCGCAGTAGGTAGTCAGTAGGTAAAGCGATGTAATGTTATTAATTTGTCAGTTTCCCTAGCTAACTCCCTACTTTTCACACTGTGTCACGGATTCTGCCGAGACTGCCCTTCCTTCTGGCAGGCTTCGGCGTTCGTCGTCACCGGAGTACTAGCTGCTGCCGCTCTATGTTATATGTTTCTGTGTTCACTTGATTGTTGTCTGTTGTTGCACACCTGTTCCCCATTATGTTAGTTTGTCTGCCTATTTAACCTGTTCCCGTCCACTCTGTGGTGTGCGTGTTTATTGTATGTACGAGTGTCATTTTGTGAGCGGGTTTTGGTCCTCCTTTGTTGTTTTGGAGGGTTTTTCTTGTATTTCTTTACTACTCAGTAAAGTGGTTCTTCATCTCATTCTGTGTCCTGCGCTTGACTCTGGCCTACCGCATTCCACCGACATTCGTGACACACTGACACGGTATAAACATCTCTACAGACTACACAGTCAGTACACAACACAATACTGATGAAGATGAATGGATACAGATCTGTTAGAATGCCCAGTCATGTTCATATAATCTCAAACATAAATTACCATCCATAGAACTTCCTATATGTCAGTGAAACTGAATATCATGCACTCATAAATGTTATTCCTCTGCTGGAAGTGTAAAACACAAAAAAGGGGACATATTTGCATGTTACGATCCAAGAATATGGGGATTGTGGCTCAAATGCACAAGGCACGTCTCTCTCCAGAATGCGCTCACTCCCGCCATTTCGTGGGTATTCGTTGTTTCATAACTTAATTGTGTGCATTATTTGTTGTGTCTATCAATTCCCCATTACATACATCGCCAGTAGTTTCCTACATTTACCGTTAATTCCCATCATTTTAATCTGCAATGTTTGTTCGGTTATGGTAATTTCTGTTAACGCATTCAATATATTATTGTTACAGTCATTTAACGTTCTCATTGTAGGAGTGGACGTGATTTGCAGAACTCACAACCTATTTGTTTATTTCATTCCATTTGCGAGTTTTGTCAATTTCTTTATCGTCTTTTTTTTTTTTTTTACGCTCCTGTCAATGTTGAGTGAAGACACGTACCTGATTACGCATCCAGAAGTAGGACTAGTCTACCTGGCCTGAGCGCAGATGTAGGCCTATGAATGTACCCATTTGGGGATGTCTGTTATTAAATATTAGTTATTTATTTATGATTGTCGTAACTAATGATCTGTGCAGCTTCTCAAAATATTTTTTCTTCACCTAAAACAGCAAGTAAACAAAGTCTGTTTTTAGAATCAATTGAGAATGACAATAGTTCCTCAAAGTATTTGAACAATATTTCCAGCTCTCTCTCTTCTGATAACCACTCGGCATGAAAGGGAAAAATGTAATGCTCTGATCCAGTGGAAACGTCATAAAATACCTGAATTGTTCTATCCCTTGCACAAATAGCCTACAGCTATATCTGTCCCGAGCTCAATGGCACGGGAAACTGAGGGCCCAGAATATTTTAGTCATTTAGCAGACGCTCTTATCCAGAGCGACTTACAGTTAGTGAGTGCAGACATTTTCATACTGGCCCCCCGTGGGAAACGAACCCACAACCCTGGCACTGCAAGCGCCATGCTCTACCAGCTGAGCTACAGGGGACTATACAATGCTAGTGCAAGTTTTAGGGTGACCCAGTTGATAGTTGATACAATGTTTCAAGATCGTTGCAGACAGGCCATGCGTAGCCAATGTGATTTATAGGATATTTATTTTCATCAGGATATTTTCGACATGCAGGCTGCAATGTTTTTGTTTTGGCTTTATGTAGGTCAGTATTACATAGTTGGCAACGGCAATAAAAGTTACTTTTAGATTTGTATAATTTTCATTTAGATTTAGATATAATGTAAATTAACCACAGACAAAGAAAAGACTACTCTTGGTGGACCAATCATTTAATTTTTTTGTCGGGGACAGCCCTAATAGAAATGCAGGAAATTAGTTTTAGATGCCCCAAACAATTCTGAGGGAGGTCCACTGCTAGGGTATGTCCCCCCAACTTCTAAAACCAAAGTTGCGCCCCTGATGTGTTAATACAGCAGTGACATGGCCTCTACAGGGACTGTGTTAATATAGCAGTGACATGGCCTCTACAGGGACTGTGTTAATATAGCAGTGACATGGCCTCTACAGGGACTGTGTTAATATAGCAGTGACATGGCCTCTAAAGGGACTGTGTTAATATAGCAGTGACGTGGCCTCTACAGGGACTGTGTTAATATAGCAGTGACATGGCCTCTACAGGGACTGTGTTAATATAGCAGTGATGTGGCCTCTACAGGGACTGTGTTAATATAGCAGTGACATGCCTCTACAGGGACTGTGTTAATATAGCAGTTACATGGCCTCTACAGGGACTGTGTTAATATAGCAGTGACATGGCCTCTACAGGGACTGTGTTAATATAGCAGTGACATGGCCTCTACAGGGACTGTGTTAATATAGCAGTGACATGGCCTCTACAGGGACTGTGATAATATAGCAGTGACATGGCCTCTACAGGGACTGTGTTAATATAGCAGTGACATGGCCTCTACAGGGACTGTGTTAATATAGCAGTGACATGGCCTCTACAGGGACTGTGTTAATATAGCAGTGACATGGCCTCTACAGGGACTGTGGTAATATAGCAGTGACATGGCCTCTACAGGGACTGTGTTAATATAGCAGTGACGTGGCCTCTACAGGGACTTTGTTAATATAGCTGTGACGTGGCCTCTACAGGGACTGTGTTAATATAGTAATATAGCAGTTACGTGGCCTCTACAGGGACTGTGTTAATATAGCAGTGACATGGCCTCTACAGGGACTGTGTTAATATAGCAGTGACGTGGCCTCTACAGGGACTGTGTTAATATAGCAGTGACATGGCCTCTACAGGGACTGTGTTAATATAGCAGTGACATGGCCTCTACAGGGACTGTGTTAATATAGCAGTGACGTGGCCTCTACAGGGACTGTGTTAATATAGCAGTGACATGGCCTCTACAGGGACTGTGTTAATATAGCAGTGACGTGGCCTCTACAGGGACTGTGTTAATATAGCAGTGACGTGGCCTCTACAGGGACTGTGTTAATATAGCAGTGACATGGCCTCTACAGGGACTGTGTTAATATAGCAGTGACATGGCCTCTACAGGGACTGTGTTAATATAGCAGTGACGTGGCCTCTACAGGGACTGTGTTAATATAGCAGTTACGTGGCCTCTACAGGGACTGTGTTAATATAGCAGTGACGTGGCCTCTACAGGGACTGTGTTAATATAGCAGTGACATGGCCTCTACAGGGACTGTGTTAATATAGCAGTGACATGGCCTCTACAGGGACTGTGTTAATATAGCAGTGACGTGGCCTCTACAGGGACTGTGTTAATATAGCAGTGACATGCCTCTACAGGGACTGTGTTAATATAGCAGTGACGTGGCCTCTACAGGGACTGTGTTAATATAGCAGTGACATGGCCTCTACAGGGACTGTGTTAATATAGCAGTGACATGGCCTCTACAGGGACTGTGTTAATATAGCAGTGACGTGGCCTCTACAGGGACTGTGTTAATATAGCAGTGACGTGGCCTCTACAGGGACTGTGTTAATATAGCAGTGACATGGCCTCTACAGGGACTGTGTTAATATAGCAGTGACGTGGCCTCTACAGGGACTGTGTTAATATAGCAGTGACGTGGCCTCTACAGGGACTGTGTTAATATAGTAATATAGCAGTGACGTGGCCTCTACAGGGACTGTGTTAATATAGCAGTGACATGGCCTCTACAGGGACTGTGTTAATATAGCAGTGACGTGGCCTCTACAGGGACTGTGTTAATATAGCAGTGACGTGGCCTCTACAGGGACTGTGTTAATATAGCAGTGACGTGGCCTCTACAGGGACTGTGTTAATATAGCAGTGACATGGCCTCTACAGGGACTGTGTTAATATAGCAGTGACGTGGCCTCTACAGGGACTGTGTTAATATAGCAGTGACAAGGCCTCTACAGGGACTGTGTTAATATAGCAGTGACGTGGCCTCTACAGGGACTGTGTTAATATAGCAGTGACGTGGCCTCTACAGGGACTGTGTTAATATAGCAGTGACATGGCCTCTACAGGGACTGTGTTAATATAGCAGTGACATGGCCTCTACAGGGACTGTGTTAATATAGCAGTGACATGGCCTCTACAGGGACTGTGTTAATATAGCAGTGACGTGGCCTCTACAGGGACTGTGTTACTATAGCAGTGACGTGGCCTCAACAGGGACTGTGTTAATATAGCAGTGACATGCCTCTACAGGGACTGTGTTAATATAGCAGTTACATGGCCTCTACAGGGACTGTGTTAATATAGCAGTGACATGGCCTCTACAGGGACTGTGTTAATATAGCAGTGACATGGCCTCTACAGGGACTGTGTTAATATAGCAGTGACATGGCCTCTACAGGGACTGTGATAATATAGCAGTGACATGGCCTCTACAGGGACTGTGTTAATATAGCAGTGACATGGCCTCTACAGGGACTGTGTTAATATAGCAGTGACATGGCCTCTACAGGGACTGTGTTAATATAGCAGTGACATGGCCTCTACAGGGACTGTGTTAATATAGCAGTGACATGGCCTCTACAGGGACTGTGTTAATATAGCAGTGACGTGGCCCCTACAGGGACTGTGTTAATATAGCAGTGACGTGGCCTCTACAGGGACTGTGTTAATATAGTAATATAGCAGTGACGTGGCCTCTACAGGGACTGTGTTAATATAGCAGTGACATGGCCTCTACAGGGACTGTGTTAATATAGCAGTGACGTGGCCTCTACAGGGACTGTCTTAATATAGCAGTGACATGGCCTCTACAGGGACTGTGTTAATATAGCAGTGACATGGCCTCTACAGGGACTGTGTTAATATAGCAGTGACGTGGCCTCTACAGGGACTGTGTTAATATAGCAGTGACATGGCCTCTACAGGGACTGTGTTAATATAGCAGTGACATGGCCTCTACAGGGACTGTGTTAATATAGCAGTGACATGGCCTCTACAGGGACTGTGATAATATAGCAGTGACATGGCCTCTACAGGGACTGTGTTAATATAGCAGTGACATGGCCTCTACAGGGACTGTGTTAATATAGCAGTGACATGGCCTCTACAGGGACTGTGTTAATATAGCAGTGACATGGCCTCTACAGGGACTGTGTTAATATAGCAGTGACATGGCCTCTACAGGGACTGTGTTAATATAGCAGTGACGTGGCCTCTACAGGGACTGTGTTAATATAGCAGTGACGTGGCCTCTACAGGGACTGTGTTAATATAGTAATATAGCAGTGACGTGGCCTCTACAGGGACTGTGTTAATATAGCAGTGACATGGCCTCTACAGGGACTGTGTTAATATAGCAGTGACGTGGCCTCTACAGGGACTGTCTTAATATAGCAGTGACATGGCCTCTACAGGGACTGTGTTAATATAGCAGTGACATGGCCTCTACAGGGACTGTGTTAATATAGCAGTGACGTGGCCTCTACAGGGACTGTGTTAATATAGCAGTGACATGGCCTCTACAGGGACTGTGTTAATATAGCAGTGACGTGGCCTCTACAGGGACTGTGTTAATATAGCAGTGACGTGGCCTCTACAGGGACTGTGTTAATATAGCAGTGACATGGCCTCTACAGGGACTGTGTTAATATAGCAGTGACATGGCCTCTACAGGGACTGTGTTAATATAGCAGTGACGTGGCCTCTACAGGGACTGTGTTAATATAGCAGTGACATGGCCTCTACAGGGACTGTGTTAATATAGCAGTTACGTGGCCTCTACAGGGACTGTGTTAATATAGCAGTGACGTGGCCTCTACAGGGACTGTGTTAATATAGCAGTGACATGGCCTCTACAGGGACTGTGTTAATATAGCAGTGACATGGCCTCTACAGGGACTGTGTTAATATAGCAGTGACGTGGCCTCTACAGGGACTGTGTTAATATAGCAGTGACATGCCTCTACAGGGACTGTGTTAATATAGCAGTGACGTGGCCTCTACAGGGACTGTGTTAATATAGCAGTTACGTGGCCTCTACAGGGACTGTGTTAATATAGCAGTGACATGGCCTCTACAGGGACTGTGTTAATATAGCAGTGACATGGCCTCTACAGGGACTGTGTTAATATAGCAGTGACATGGCCTCTACAGGGACTGTGTTAATACAGCAGTGACATGGCCTCTACAGGGACTGTGTTAATATAGCAGTGATGTGGCCTCTACAGGGACTGTGTTAATATAGCAGTGACATGCCTCTACAGGGACTGTGTTAATATAGCAGTTACATGGCCTCTACAGGGACTGTGTTAATATAGCAGTGACATGGCCTCTACAGGGACTGTGTTAATATAGCAGTGACATGGCCTCTACAGGGACTGTGTTAATATAGCAGTGACATGGCCTCTACAGGGACTGTGATAATATAGCAGTGACATGGCCTCTACAGGGACTGTGTTAATATAGCAGTGACATGGCCTCTACAGGGACTGTGTTAATATAGCAGTGACATGGCCTCTACAGGGACTGTGTTAATATAGCAGTGACATGGCCTCTACAGGGACTGTGGTAATATAGCAGTGACATGGCCTCTACAGGGACTGTGTTAATATAGCAGTGACGTGGCCTCTACAGGGACTGTGTTAATATAGCAGTGACGTGGCCTCTACAGGGACTGTGTTAATATAGTAATATAGCAGTTACGTGGCCTCTACAGGGACTGTGTTAATATAGCAGTGACATGGCCTCTACAGGGACTGTGTTAATATAGCAGTGACGTGGCCTCTACAGGGACTGTGTTAATATAGCAGTGACATGGCCTCTACAGGGACTGTGTTAATATAGCAGTGACATGGCCTCTACAGGGACTGTGTTAATATAGCAGTGACGTGGCCTCTACAGGGACTGTGTTAATATAGCAGTGACATGGCCTCTACAGGGACTGTGTTAATATAGCAGTGACGTGGCCTCTACAGGGACTGTGTTAATATAGCAGTGACGTGGCCTCTACAGGGACTGTGTTAATATAGCAGTGACATGGCCTCTACAGGGACTGTGTTAATATAGCAGTGACATGGCCTCTACAGGGACTGTGTTAATATAGCAGTGACGTGGCCTCTACAGGGACTGTGTTAATATAGCAGTTACGTGGCCTCTACAGGGACTGTGTTAATATAGCAGTGACGTGGCCTCTACAGGGACTGTGTTAATATAGCAGTGACATGGCCTCTACAGGGACTGTGTTAATATAGCAGTGACATGGCCTCTACAGGGACTGTGTTAATATAGCAGTGACGTGGCCTCTACAGGGACTGTGTTAATATAGCAGTGACATGCCTCTACAGGGACTGTGTTAATATAGCAGTGACGTGGCCTCTACAGGGACTGTGTTAATATAGCAGTGACATGGCCTCTACAGGGACTGTGTTAATATAGCAGTGACATGGCCTCTACAGGGACTGTGTTAATATAGCAGTGACGTGGCCTCTACAGGGACTGTGTTAATATAGCAGTGACATGGCCTCTACAGGGACTGTGTTAATATAGCAGTGACATGGCCTCTACAGGGACTGTGTTAATATAGCAGTGACGTGGCCTCTACAGGGACTGTGTTAATATAGCAGTGACGTGGCCTCTACAGGGACTGTGTTAATATAGTAATATAGCAGTGACGTGGCCTCTACAGGGACTGTGTTAATATAGCAGTGACATGGCCTCTACAGGGACTGTGTTAATATAGCAGTGACGTGGCCTCTACAGGGACTGTGTTAATATAGCAGTGACGTGGCCTCTACAGGGACTGTGTTAATATAGCAGTGACGTGGCCTCTACAGGGACTGTGTTAATATAGCAGTGACATGGCCTCTACAGGGACTGTGTTAATATAGCAGTGACGTGGCCTCTACAGGGACTGTGTTAATATAGCAGTGACAAGGCCTCTACAGGGACTGTGTTAATATAGCAGTGACGTGGCCTCTACAGGGACTGTGTTAATATAGCAGTGACGTGGCCTCTACAGGGACTGTGTTAATATAGCAGTGACATGGCCTCTACAGGGACTGTGTTAATATAGCAGTGACATGGCCTCTACAGGGACTGTGTTAATATAGCAGTGACGTGGCCTCTACAGGGACTGTGTTACTATAGCAGTGACGTGGCCTCAACAGGGACTGTGTTAATATAGCAGTGACATGCCTCTACAGGGACTGTGTTAATATAGCAGTTACATGGCCTCTACAGGGACTGTGTTAATATAGCAGTGACATGGCCTCTACAGGGACTGTGTTAATATAGCAGTGACATGGCCTCTACAGGGACTGTGTTAATATAGCAGTGACATGGCCTCTACAGGGACTGTGATAATATAGCAGTGACATGGCCTCTACAGGGACTGTGTTAATATAGCAGTGACATGGCCTCTACAGGGACTGTGTTAATATAGCAGTGACATGGCCTCTACAGGGACTGTGTTAATATAGCAGTGACATGGCCTCTACAGGGACTGTGTTAATATAGCAGTGACATGGCCTCTACAGGGACTGTGTTAATATAGCAGTGACGTGGCCTCTACAGGGACTGTGTTAATATAGCAGTGACGTGGCCTCTACAGGGACTGTGTTAATATAGTAATATAGCAGTGACGTGGCCTCTACAGGGACTGTGTTAATATAGCAGTGACATGGCCTCTACAGGGACTGTGTTAATATAGCAGTGACGTGGCCTCTACAGGGACTGTCTTAATATAGCAGTGACATGGCCTCTACAGGGACTGTGTTAATATAGCAGTGACATGGCCTCTA
Source organism: Coregonus lavaretus (assembly GCF_964263955.1). Taxonomy (NCBI): domain Eukaryota; kingdom Metazoa; phylum Chordata; class Actinopteri; order Salmoniformes; family Salmonidae; genus Coregonus; species Coregonus lavaretus. The sequence goes on along the minus strand of NW_028160535.1, from coordinate 10,767 downwards.
CAGGGACTGTGTTAATATAGCAGTGACGTGGCCTCTACAGGGACTGTGTTAATATAGCAGTGACATGGCCTCTACAGGGACTGTGTTAATATAGCAGTGACGTGGCCTCTACAGGGACTGTGTTAATATAGCAGTGACGTGGCCTCTACAGGGACTGTGTTAATATAGCAGTGACATGGCCTCTACAGGGACTGTGTTAATATAGCAGTGACATGGCCTCTACAGGGACTGTGTTAATATAGCAGTGACGTGGCCTCTACAGGGACTGTGTTAATATAGCAGTGACATGGCCTCTACAGGGACTGTGTTAATATAGCAGTTACGTGGCCTCTACAGGGACTGTGTTAATATAGCAGTGACGTGGCCTCTACAGGGACTGTGTTAATATAGCAGTGACATGGCCTCTACAGGGACTGTGTTAATATAGCAGTGACATGGCCTCTACAGGGACTGTGTTAATATAGCAGTGACGTGGCCTCTACAGGGACTGTGTTAATATAGCAGTGACATGGCCTCTACAGGGACTGTGTTAATATAGCAGTGACGTGGCCTCTACAGGGACTGTGTTAATATAGCAGTTACGTGGCCTCTACAGGGACTGTGTTAATATAGCAGTGACATGGCCTCTACAGGGACTGTGTTAATATAGCAGTGACATGGCCTCTACAGGGACTGTGTTAATATAGCAGTGACATGGCCTCTACAGGGACTGTGTTAATACAGCAGTGACATGCCCTCTACAGGGACTGTGTTAATATAGCAGTGATGTGGCCTCTACAGGGACTGTGTTAATATAGCAGTGACATGGCCTCTACAGGGACTGTGTTAATATAGCAGTGACGTGGCCTCTACAGGGACTGTGTTAATATAGCAGTGACATGGCCTCTACAGGGACTGTGTTAATATAGCAGTGACATGGCCTCTACAGGGACTGTGTTAATATAGCAGTGACATGGCATCTGTCTTCATGTGTTCAGGTCATGATTACTGCTGAGCCTTACAGGACATGGTCAGTGGGCCTTGCACTTATTCACACACACAGATATGGGCACACACACACACACATGCACACTCACACACACACACACACACACACACACACACACACACACACACACACACACACACACACACACACACACAGGTACTCTTCACTGTTCTCTGGACAGCTCTGTGTTTGTGTGTACCGGTATATTATAAGTGTGTGTGTGTGTTTGTGTGTGCTTGTGTGTGTTTATGTGTGTGTGTGTTCCACCCACCCTTTGCCCATGGTTCCATGTTGTCCCATTATGCCCCAGGAACACTGTTTAAAGCGGAGTAGTAGGATAAACGTATGTCTAACTCCCTTTTGAAATTTTACAACTGCTGGTCCTAACGTATACAATCTACTAGCATTTTGAATCTTGTAATTCCACTGTAAAGATGTCCTGGGACAAACCAGAGCTAACCCTTAGACTCAGAGCATTTCCTCTGGTGTCAGTCTGTCAATGTCACTGATGAACAGCCTGACGACTAACACTCAGTATTCAGCCCAGACCACCCATTTTACTGCCCAATAATGGAACGCCTATGAGAGGTATAGAGCATCGTCCATCCTTTACTGACGTGTGAGAGATTCTACACTCCAAAACGGTTCTTCTTTTTGGGTTCCATCTAGAACCCTCAGTAGAAAAGGTTCTGCCTGGAACCAAAAGGGTTCTTCAAAAGGTTTTCCTATGGGGACAGCATTCTAGGTAGCACCAGAATGTAGTGGATAAAAAAGCAGAAGATCTGTGTGTGATGTAGAAACATTCTATTTCTACATCACACACAGCAGGTGGTCATGGCCAGTTGAACAACGGGACAACGGCTCGTACACTCTCGTCAACATTCTACATCTAGATGTGAAATAGCATTCCTATTCTGTCATAATCATGCATTTTCTGAACACCAACCGTCATTTTCAAAACTCATTTTCTATCTTTTAAATCAAAGTTTGCTGAAATATGGAGATGTGTGACCCCAGGGCAAGAAGGCTGTCAAGATATTAAAAGGTAGAAGTGTGTGTGTGCGCGTGTGTGTGTGCGTGTGTGTGTGTGTGTGTGTGCGTGTGTGTGTGTGTGTGTGTGTGTGCGTGTGTGTGTGTGTGTGCGCGTGTGTGTGTGTGTGTGTGTGTGTGTGTGTGTGTGTGTGTGTGCGCGTCTAAATCAATCAATCAATCAATTTTATTTTATATAGCCCTTCTTACATCAGCTAATATCTCGAAGTGCTGTACAGAAACCCAGCCTAAAACCCCAAACAGCTAGTAATGCAGGTGTAGAAGCACGGTGGCTAGGAAAAACTCCCTAGAAAGGCAAAACCTAGGAAGAAACCTAGAGAGGAACCAGGCTATGAGGGGTGGCCAGTCCTCTTCTGGCTGTGCCGGGTGGAGATTATAACAGAACCATGCCAAGATGTTCAAAAATGTTCATAAGTGACAAGCATGGTCAAATAATAATCAGGAATAAATCTCAGTTGGCTTTTCATAGCCGATCATTAAGAGTTGAAAACAGCAGGTCTGGGACAGGTAGGGGTTCCATAACCGCAGGCAGAACAGTTGAAACTGGAATAGCAGCAAGGCCAGGCGGACTGGGGACAGCAAGGAGTCACCACGGCCGGTAGTCCCGACGTATGGTCCTAGGGCTCAGGTCTCTCAGTTGGCTTTTCATAGCCGATCATTAAGAGTTGAAAACAGCAGGTCTGGGACAGGTAGGGGTTTCGTAGCCGCAGGCAGAACAGTTGAAACTGGAATAGCAGCAAGGCCAGGCGGACTGGGGACAGCAAGGTGTCATCATGCCCGGTAGTCCTGACGTATGGTCCTAGGGCTCAGGTTCTCAGAGAGAAAGAGAGAACGAGAGAATTAGAGAGAGCATACTTAAATTCACACAGGACACTGGATAAGACAGGAGAAGTACTCCAGGTATAACCAACTAACCCCAGCCCCCCGACACATAAACTACTGCAGCATAAATACTGGAGGCTGAGACAGGAGCGGTCCGGAGACACTGTGGCCCCATCCGAAGAAACCCCCGGACAGGGCCAAACAGGAAGGATATAACCCCACCCACTCCGCCAAAGCACAGCCCCCGCACCACTAGAGGGATATCCCCAACCACCAACTTACAATCCTGAGACAAGGCCGAGTATAGCCCACAGAGGTCTCCACCACAGCACAAACCAAGGGGGGGGCGCCAACCCAGACAGGAAGATCACGTCAGTAACTCAACCCACTCAAGTGACGCACCCCTCCCAGGGACGGCATGAAAGAGCACCAGCAAGCCAGTGACTCAGCCCCTGCAACAGGGTTAGAGGCAGAGAACCCCAGTGGAGAGGGGAACCGGCCTGGCAGAGACAGCAAGGGCTGTTCGTTGCTCCAGCCTTTCCGTTCACCTTCACACTCCTGGGCCAGACTACACTCAATCATATGACCTACTGAAGAGATAAGTCTTCAGTAAAGACTTAAAGGTTGAGACCGAGTCTGCGTCTCTCACATGGGTAGGCAGACTGTTCCATAAAAATGGAGATCTATAGGAGAAAGCCCTGCCTCCCGCTGTTTGCTTAGAAATTCTAGGGACAATTAGGAGGCCTGCGTCTTGTGACCGTAGCGTACGTATTGGTATGTACGGCAGGACCAACTCGGAAAGATAGGTAGGAGCAAGCCCATGTAACGCTTTATAGGTTAACAGTAAAACCTTGAAATCAGCCCTTGCCTTAACAGGAAGCCAGTGTAGGGAAGCTAGCACTGGAGTAATATGATCAAATTTCTTGGTTCTAGTCAGGATTCTAGCAGCCGTATTTAGCACTAACTGAAGTTTATTTAGTGCTTTATCCGGGTAGCCGGAAAATAGAGCATTGCAGTAGTCTAACCTAGAAGTAACAAATGCATGGATTAATTTTTCTGCATCATTTTTGGACAGAAAATTTCTGATTTTTGCAATGTTACGTAGATGGAAAAAAGCTGTCCTTGAAACAGTCTTGATATGTTCGTCAAAAGAGAGATCAGGGTCAAGAGTAACGCCTAGGTCCTTCACAGTTTTATTTGAGACGACTTTACAACCATCAAGATTCATTGTCAGATTTAACAGAAGATCTCTTTGTTTCTTGGGACCTAGAACAAGCATCTCTGTTTTGTCCGAGTTTAAAAGTAAAAAGTTTTCAGCCATCCACTTCCTTATGTCTGAAACACAGGCTTCTAGCGAGGGCAATTTTGGGGCTTCACCATGCTTCATTGAAATGTACAGCTGTGTGTCATCCGCATAGCAGTGAAAGTTAACATTATGTTTTCGAATAATATCCCCAAGAGGTAAAATATATAGTGAAAACAATAGTGGTCCTAAAACGGAACCTTGAGGAACACCGAAATGTACAGTTGATTTGTCGGAGGACAGACCATTCACAGAGACAAACTGATATCTTTCCGACAGGTAGGATCTAAACCAGGCCAGAACTTGTCCGTGTAGACCAATTTGGGTTTCCAGTCTCTCCAAAAGAATGTGGTGATCGATGGTGTCAAAGGCAGCACTAAGGTCTAGTAGCACGAGGACAGATGCAGAGCCTCGGTCTGACGCCATTAAAAGGTCATTTACCACCTTCACAAGTGCAGTCTCAGTGCTATGATGGGGTCTAAAACCAGACTGAAGCATTTCGTATACATTGTTTGTCTTCAGAAAGGCAGTGAATTGCTGCGCAACAGCTTTTTCTAAAATGAGACGGGCTCAGCGAAGCCGAAGCTAAAGCCCAGTGTCAGTGATCAGAACACTCCTTCTCAAATGATCTCTCTGCTGTCTGATACAGATACAAGCCCCACTGAAGAAGTATTTGTATTGGACAAAGGTTTGAGTGAAACAAGTGCAATTGAAGTAGAGAGAGAAGGAAAAATACATTCGAGTTGATTGATTGGGTCGATGCTAGATGTCTATATGAACACTTAACATATCCGATATTCATCTGCGTAACGAAAAAGTTAAATGCATGAATTTATTTTGCCTGTTTCTATCCAGTGTGTGTGTGTGTGTGTGTGTGTGTGTGTGTGTGTGTGTGTGTGTGTGTGTGTGTACACATCACCTTGAAGCTGAGGCTGAACAATCAGATATTTGATCTAGGCTTAGCTATAAGATTTAATCCCCAGAACATCTAATAGATTTTCACCAAAGTTGCATTAATGCAATTTTGCCTCCTGATTCAATTCTATAGAAATGTATCTGTGCAATTCCGGCACCCAGGATTAGGTTCTGTCTGTGTGTGTGCGTGCGTGTGTGTGTGTGTGTGTGTTTTTATGTGTATGTATATATGTGTGTGTGTGTGTGTGTGTGTGTGTGTGTGTGTGTGGTTGAGGAGTAATGCCTCAAAGCTAATGTTAATCTAAAGTTTAAGAGGTTGAATTTGAAATGGAGGCGGAATATAAAATCTTATTTCATGACCTTGGTGCAGATGATTCATACATTAATGTGTATTTCCTATAGAAATGCTGGCAGACCTTTTCTTGCTGGCAGGCTGATCACGTTTTCTTAGTCTTTCGAGGCAAGTTCACACACAGGAACACACTCACAGGAAGGCAGGCAGGCAGGCAGGCAGGAAGGAAGGAAGGTTGGAAGGCAGGCAAGAAGGCTGGAAGGCAGGAAGGAGGGAAGGAAGGAAGGAAGGCAGGAAGGCGGGAGGGAAGGAAGGAGGGAAGGAAGGAAGGAAGGAAGGAGGGAAGGAAGGAAGGAAGGAAGGAAGGAAGGAAGGAAGGAAGGAAGGAAGGAAGGAAGGAAGGAAGGAAGGAAGGAGGGAAGGAAGGAAGGAAGGAAGGAAGGAAGGAAGGAAGGAAGGAAGGAAGGAAGGAAGGAAGGTTGGAAGAAAGGAAGGAAGGCAGGAAGGAAGGAGGGACGGAAGGAGGGAAGGAAGGAAGGAAGGAAGGAAGGAGGGAAGGAGGGAAGGAAGGAAGGAAGGAAGGAAGGAAGGAAGGAAGGAAGGAAGGAAGGAGGGAAGGAAGGAAGGAAGGAAGGAAGGAAGGAAGGAAGGAAGGAAGGAAGGAAGGAAGGAAGGAAGGAAGGAAGGAAGGAAGGAAGGAAGGAAGGAAGGAGGGAAGGCAGGAAGGAAGGAAGGAAGGAAGGAAGGAAGGAAGGAAGGAAGGAAGGAAGGAAGGAAGGAAGGAGGAAGGAAGAAAGGAAGGAAGGAAGGAAGGAAGGAAGGAAGGAAGGAAGGAAGGAAGGAAGGAAGGAAGGAAGGCGTGCAGGCAGGAAGGAGGCAGGAAGGCGGGAAGGTTGGAAGGCAGGCAAGAAGGTAAGAAGGTATCAGGCAGGAAGGTAGAAAGGAAGGCAGTAAGGCAGGAAGAAAGGAAGGTAGGAAGGAAGGAAGGAAGGAAGGAAGGAAGGCAGGCAGGAAGGAAGGAAGGAAGGAAGGTAGGTAGGTAGGTAGGAAGGAAGGCAGGCAGGAAGGCGGGAAGGCCGGAAGTAAGGCAGGAAGGTAGGAAGGAAGGCAGGAAGGAAGGAAGGAAGGAAGGAAGGAAGGAAGGAAGGAAGGAAGGAAGGAAGGAAGGAAGGAAGGAAGGAAGGAAGGAAGGAAGGAAGGAAGGAAGGAAGGAAGGTAGGTAGGTAGGTAGGTAGGTAGGTAGGTAGGTAGGTAGGTAGATAGGTAGATAGGAAGGAAGGAAGACAGGAAGGTAGGAAGGCAGGAAGGCAGGAAGGCAGAAAGGCAGGAAGGAAGGAAGGAAGGATTGCAGGCAGGAAGGTAGGAATGTTGGAAGGCAGGCAAGAAGGCAGGCAGTAAGGCAGGAAGGCAAGAAGGAAGGAAGGCAGGAAGGACAGGAAGGAAGGCAGGAAGGCAGGCAGCAAGGAAGGAAGGAAGGAAGGGAGGAAGAATGGAGTCAGGAAGGAAGGCAAGCAGGCAGTAAGGCTTTCTAACATTCCAAAATGCTATTGAAATTATAAGTAGCAATGTATTTACTGTATTTATACTGAATAGAAATATAAACGCAACATGCAACAATTTCATTGATTTTACTGAGTTGCAGTTCATAAGGAAATCAGTCAATTAAAGTAAAAGTATTAGGCCCTAATCTATCGATATCACATGACTGGGAATACAGATGTGCATCTGTTGGTAACATATACCTTTAAAAAAAAGGGCCTCACAATGGGCCTCATCACAGTATGTTTGTGCATTCAAATTGCCATTGATAAAATGCAATTGTGTTCGTTGTCTGTAGCTTATACCTGCCCATACCATATCCCCATTGCCAACATGGGGCACTCATGTTCACAATGTTGACATCAGTGCACCGCTTGAGGCTGGTTGGACCTACTGCCAAATTATCTAAAACAACGTTGGAGGCGGCTTATGGTAGAGAAATTAACATTAAATTATCTGGCAACAGCTCTGGTGGGCATTCCTGCAGTCAGCAGGCCAATTGCACGTTCCCTCAAAACTTGAGACATCTGTGGCATTATGTTATGTGACAAAACTGCATATTTTACAGGTGGCCTTTTATTGTCCCCAGCACAAGGTGTGTAATGATCATGATGTTTAATAAGCTTCTTGATATGCCACACCTGTCAGGTGGATGGATTATCTTGCCAAATGAGAAATGCTCACTAACAGCGATGTAAACAAATTTGTGCACAACATTTTAGAGAAATAAGCTTTTTGTGCGTATGAAACATGGGACCAAGACTTTACATGTTGCGTTTATTTTTTAGTTCAGTGTAGCTGCAGTAGGTTTGTTAGTTGGACCCTCTTCCTTTCTCATCTGTAATCTATGGCAGACACAAGTTATTAATTATTTTTTTCAGCACCTTGGGTGCAACACTAGCTAGGTTTCTATCCAAATGGCGATAGATTTTCATGCGAATATTCTAACATCCGCATGAAAACAATATGAACATGTTTCCACCACAGATGTGTTTCCATCAAATTGACTTGTTGTGGGTAAAAGGCTGTGTGTGATGACGTAGTTCACATAAAAATACCTTCTTAAGTTAAATGGGTTTCCGTCACATTTTCAAAACCCACAGTTCTACATCAGAGACTGATGCCAAACCATCTGACAGTTCTACATCAGAGACTGATGCCAAACCATCTCACAGTTCTACATCAGAGACTGATGCCAAACCATCTGACAGTTCTACATCAGAGACTGCTGCCAAACCATCTGACAGTTCTACATCAGAGACTGATGCCAAACCATCTGACAGTTTTACATCAGAGACTGATGCCAAAAAATCTGACAGTTCTACATCAGAGACTGATGCCAAACCATCTCACAGTTCTACATCAGAGACTGATGCCAAACCATCTGACAGTTCTACATCAGAGACTGATGCCAAACCATCTGACAGTTCTACATCAGAGACTGATGCCAAACCATCTGACAGTTCTACATCAGAGACTGATGCCAAACCATCTCACAGTTCTACATCAGAGACTGATGCCAAACCATCTGACAGTTCTACATCAGAGACTGATGCCAAACCATCTCACAGTTCTACATCAGAGACTGATGCCAAACCATCTGACAGTTCTACATCAGAGACTGATGCCAAACCATCTCACAGTTCTACATTTGAGACTGATGCCAAACCATCTGACAGTTCTATATCAGAGACTGATGCCAAACCATCTATATTGGCTTATTCTCTTCATCTCCTCTTCTTCACTGATCTCATAACACTGGAATGGGATGCAGCCTGTCAGTGTTGACAGTCAGTTGACAGATGTACTTCCTGATTAAAGGAAATAGTTGTTTTTTTCTCTTCGGCAAATATTAATATTTGAAAAAGGGAGGGGGTGCAATGAAACAAGTGTGCACGCTTGTGTGTATGAGAATGTGCGCACTTGTGTGTGTTTGTTAACGTCATGTAGACTGAGCCCTAGGCACTGCCTGAGGTGATGACAAGATAGGCATTGCCCCCCTCATCTTAGCCGTCACGCCTCAGCTGCCTGCGTGTGTGTATGGGAGTGTCTTAATGTGTGTACAGTGCTGTGAAAAAGTATTTTCCCCCTTTCTGATTTTCTAATTTTTGACACTGAATGTTATCAGATTTTCAACCAAAAACCTAATATTAGATAAGGGGAACCTGAGTTAACAAAGTTATGCAACACCCATTTCCCCTGTGTGAAAAAGTAATTGCCCCCTTACACTCAATAGCGGGTTGTGCCACCTTTAGCTGCAATGACTGCAACCAAACGCTTCCTGTAGTTGTTGATCAGTCTCTCACATCGCTGTGGAGGAATTTTGGCCCACTCTTGCATGCAGAATTGCTTTAACGCAGCGACATTTGTGGGTTTTCAAGCATGAGCTGCTCCTTTGAAATCCTGCCACATCTCAGTTAGGATTAGGTCTGGACTTTGATTAGGCCATTCCAAAACTTCAAATGTGTTGCTTTTTAACCATTTTCATGTAGACTTGATTGTGTGTTTGGGATCATTGTCTTGCTGCATGACCCAGCTGTTCTTCAGCTTCAGCTCACAGACGGATGGCCTGACATTCTCCTGTAGAATTCACTGATACAGAGCAGAATTCATGGTTCCTTCTATTAAGGAAAGTCATCCAGGTCTTGAGGCAGCAAAGCATCCCCAAACCATCACACTACCACCACCGTTGGTATGAGGTTCTTACTGTGGATTGGAGTGTTTGGTTTTCGCCAGACATAATGGGACCCATCTCGTCCAAGAAGTTGACTCAAGTTTGCCAGAAAGCACCTGGAAACACCTGGATGACCATCAAGACTGTTCTATGTACAGATGAGTCAAAAGTATAACTTGTTGGACGACATGGGTCCCATAATGCCTGGCGAAAACCAAGTACTACATTCCACAGTAAGAACCTCATACCAACGGTCAAGCATGGTGGTGGTGGTGTGATGGTTTGGGGATGCTTTGCTGCCTCTGGACCTGGACGACTTGCCTTAATAGAAGGAACCATGAATTCTGCACACACAAACACACATACAGACAGACAGACAGACAGACAGACAGACAGACAGACACACAAACACACAGACAGACACACAGACAGACACACAGACACAGACAGACAGACAGACACACAGACACACAATGTGAGTGGAAATAAATATGTTATTATATTTTTTATATATCACAACCCATCACAAGTAATGGGGTTGGTTATTTTAGTTTTACCAGTAAGCCATCATCTTGAATCTCACTTGCTGAAAGCCTTGTCTCTCCTGTGAAAATATCTGCCTTTCTTGACATTTCCTTACTTTAAAAAGAAATGTGTTTGGTCTTGTTTGAATCAGCCCAATTCTGTGGTTATAAATAAAATAATCATGATTGTCAGAATTAAAAATTCACATCTCTGGCTATTAATAAAACATAATTGAAACTTTAAAGGTTTTAGGGTTCTGAACAGACCACAACCCACCCATCAAACTGGTTTTACCAGGTCCCATCACCCCTCCGAACCAATCCACAAAATTGATCAAAGTCACAATAGGTCTTTGTATCCCAAATCCGAGCCATTTCCCCCGTCACACACACACATGCACGCGATTGCCCATGCGCACAAAGACACACACACACACACACACACACACACACACACACACACACACACACACACAAACGCTACATCAAAACCCTCCGGATCAATGCCCTCCACGCTTAAGTAACCAGATCGGGGGGATGTTTAAATACAACTAAAGTTTCACATTGTAAAACCACGTGGATATTAAATTGTAGAACCCCACCAAGCCCCCCTCATTAGCATTAACATATTTTGTGGGAGTAAACCCTATACTAACTACC